>NW_025336598.1:31581827-31769801 GCF_004798865.1 Varanus komodoensis | reverse complement strand
CCAACCCATACATATGACTTCATAATTTGTCATTATAACTACAGTGGCTTATTTTGACCATGGATTTAGGGTACTCTCAACTTATCCAGATATATGTTTGTGCTAGAAAAAATACTTGGATGATCTTCACGTCAGATTAAATTTGCTTCCTCGCATTTTCACTTTTTTCTTTTCCTTTATGTAGGGATCTAAAGCACTTGGTGAGGGGGACTAAAAATAAGGTTATAACATTTATGTTACTGCAGCACTGGATGTGGCAATTTGCTCCAAGCACGAAAGCTATGCGCGTGTCAGCCACGGCCAATTCATGCGCAGACGTCCACTGAAGCATGAGGAGTGCTGTTGCTGGACTGGAGCATTCAGAAAGTGCTTCTTTAGATGTATCCAGAAACAGAACAGCAGATCTGGCATGCTGCAGTTTCCTGAAAAATCAGCTTAGATATTTGCCACGCACACAGCAGCAATGCAATGCAATATAAAAGCACTTACTCAAGTTCAACCCTGTTCGAAAGAAGGAAAGTACCGTGGTTCCCTAACATTAGACCTAGACAAAATTGCTTTGTTTCCCCGTGGGACCAATTTGAAGCCACCAGAAATGTATACGGATTCAGTGATCTGGCAGCATTCTTGCTTGTTTTAAAATTTCATGACCTAAATAATTTGCAATATGTGGCGTCTCAATTAACATTTTCCACATTCAAAGGATATACTATAGGAAACACGAGCCATCATTTTAAACAATGAAAGATACACACACAAAGCAGGCTCTTATTCCTTGAAACTGTGCACAGGATATTCAGAGCCAACAAAAGTTTTGATGATCTGGAAAGTTGTTTGTTTGCTTAACAAAGGAGTCACTTCGTCACAGACACACACAACAAATTTGTGATTATTCACATTCGGAATAATTCAGCTCTCAGCTGCAAAGATGGTTCCAATATTAAGGCAAAGAATTACAGAGCAGAGAGCTGCATTTCGATCAACTGTCTTTCCAAAGCAAGGCCACCAAAGTGAACCTTATTGTTTGCCAGCTTTAACAGGAAAACCAAGCCATCTGCCTGACGTCATCAAAATAATTCACCTGACATCATGGATGGGAGAAGCCAGCCATGAACACCTCGCAAATTATTATTTTGATCCAGTTGTTAAGGGAGAACTACAGCAAAACCTGCACTTTCCACAGCTATTAAAGCACTGACCCTAGAAGAGCACTCTTTTTGTGCTGAACTTTTTCATATCACCAAGACTATTAATCAGGTGCCAGTTCAACTGATGTGCTTTATATAGTTGACCCCAACCAGTGCCTTAATTACCAGGTATTAAATGCTAATTAGGATTCTCTGCATTAAAGTTGGATTTCTAAAAATAAGAGAGAAAGAAAGAAAAAGTATAAAACCTAAAAAATGTTCCATTCCTTTGTTGTGCTCCAGCGTGCATGCAGGAGGATGCCGCAATTTGCTACTGACAAGCACTAAAGGAGCAGGTCATTTCACAAGTATAGTGTGGACAAAGGTGAACTGGGCAACTGATGAAAATCGGTGGCCAAGGCGAAATAGCATTCTCTGAGCCAAACTGCAATACAGTTACTGAAATGAAGCAGCGCGGCTCCTCAAGTGAACTGTCATACGTAGGAAATGGGTTCGGAGTAATTAAAAGCAAGGCTGAACCAAGCCTTAGTCCAAGTAGGCTCCAGTAGGGGGCTTTGCCGAAGTGATGGGTAGCTTCAAAGCAGCAGTCCCTCACCCGGCAAGCACTCGCTCTTTCTTTCTAATGTTACAAAAATGAGAAGGAGTGACTTATCAGAGAGAAACGACATATATATCTATATCTATATATCTATCTCCGTGCATGCACTTCCTTTACAGTGGATCCTCAGCAAGGCTGCACCCCGCTCAGTTTACGACATGGCCCTGCATCCCTAGCATGTACATTTACCAGAGGGAAACAGACAGGAGCAACCAAGGCATCGGGTGGTCGGCTTCTGAGCTGCCACTCCATGCCTCCCTCAGAGAAAAGCATGGCGTCCTCCCCTTGGGCTGGCACTCAGGGCCAAACAAGCATTTCCCTTCACTATCCCTCTAGAGAAGGAATAAGGGGCTGATCTGGACCAGATCTGGATCTGTGGATCTGCTTAGGGAGCCTGCACTTGCAATAAAACCACCTTGCTGCTCCCCATCTTATGGTCCTGATCCAGACCAGGGGCCTATACCTACTCTAGAGCAGGAATGAAAGTATTGCCTGTTTTGGTTCTCAGGAGTGGCTGCCCCATCTTTTGCTGACCACACTGGTGTCTTTCCAGGGGAAAAAAAGGCTGGGTATCATTGCAAAAGGTATGAATTATACACCTGAAGGAGATGGAAAGAATTCTAGCCTTATAGAATATAAACCCCTAATATTTATTAAACTGCCTCTTGTATCCAGAGAGAAAAACCAAGAGCTCCCATTTAGTTTAAGGCTAACAATTCCCAAATGAGACGTCTAGTGACTGAAAAGATGGCAAAACCCCAGTAAAGTGAGCAGGACTATTAACAGCAGTGAGAACGAGCAGAATGCATCAGTCACCATTACCCTGCCCCACCACACTCACACATTTTGCACAAATTATGTTAATTATGTTAACTAAAATATGCAAATTAGCTGTGGCCCTCTACATTTCCCAAGGTGACCCTCCGTGCTGAATACACTGCATATCTGATGTATTAAAAGATGCCGGTTAGAAAGGCAACTATTTTATCTGTTGAAACGTTGAGAATTAACTATTTTAAAGGGAATGTTCCCCAAGAATGCTTTCCACTATATTTTCTCCCAGAAAAAGCAAATACACACTCATTAGTAAATGTCTTTTTAATACCAAAAGTGATTTTACAAATACAAACACATATTTATTTGGGCAAAAATCTAAACAGACATTTAAAGATAAGAAAAGCTTACAATACTGAAAGAGCATTTGTTGTTTAAATCCCATTCTGATTCTGTTTTAAAACACCTGAGCTGGTATTTCCACATCATCTAAATTAAACCAAGGAAAGCAGATATTGATAGAAGAAATTGTCAATTATATTTATAGCCAGTGGAAAACAGTAACCCAAAAAGCACGCTACAGCTTAATTAAGATTGCAGTCCTGTACTGAGCTACAAGTACAGAAATCTCAGTGAAAGAATAGAGAAGATTTAATTAGATACATAGTTGGAGCAAACATACAAAATATTCCTTTTTTGAAACAGATAAACAGTTGGGGATTGATAAGGAAAACCCAGAATGGATGGATTGTATGGCTTTGTGTTCTGGCAACATATATTTCAGCATTTAGAATTACTAACAAAATGCTGGGAAATGTTAAACACTATGAGTTGCAAATTTGCTCCCTCTATTAAGAATAATTATTCAAGAATGTATTAGACACACATTCAATGGAAGAAAAAAATATCTAGAGAGCAACCAGTACTACGGCTACAAAATAAAATGACCCGTAGTCTGACCCACTCCCATGAATGGGGGCGGGAGCATCAAGAAAAATAGCAGTGAATTCATCAGCCAGAAGGACAAGTTGCAGAATGCATCTGCCATGGAAGCGAGGACTGGAGGGCAGGCACGAAGTCCCTACAACTTGCAATCTGAATATCCAATACCCAATTCCTTCACTCAGAAGGAACAGAATAAATTCCCCATACCTCCCAAGATTTCAAGGTGCAATATTTCTATAAAATGAAGATTTAATGTAGGTGTAGCTTCTTCCGTAAGTTCAACATTGTTAATGAGGTTTAACCAGCTCAAAGTCTCTTTTTCTACACTATCAAGAGCGGAGCAGAGGCTGATCCGTCATTTTATGAAGGACCTCCAGAACATCTTCCTCTCCATACAGTTACGGACACCCTATCACAACACGCATCCAGTGCACTGTCCCTCAGCCCCATGTGTTAGCATCACTGGCATGTGATGCCCAAAGCTTTTATGGGAAGTTGAACTGTGCAAAGGCTCACACAGAGGATGTACAGTTCAGAGGCTCTATTAGTGCCTAGCCCAGCAGGGGGGAGATGCTAATGCAGGATACCACCTCTCCCAGTCCTTTTTACGCCAGGAAATAAGGAAGTCAGATTATATGGGTGGCATTCCATTTGGGGACCAATTAAACGTCCACAGGCAGAAGCGCATAGCTCAGAGAGAGTGGGTTCGAGCTGCATTCGAGTGTATGCGACAACGAGTGACGGCAGGACAATATTCATGTGGTCAACCCTCATCCCTTTGATCAAATCTGAAAGCTCAAGACATGGCAAGACTAAGACAGTTCCCATATGTTTTTTAACAGGCTGATGTCAAGGTTGATGCGCAATGTCAATTTTATTTTTCTCAGATGAAATGTTGTACTTGACAATAGTGGCTGAGGAAAAGCTGTATCTGCAGCAGCATGGAGAGTAAGCTGAGTGACTCCTTATGACTATGAATGATCCATTACTAAGTGAGTTTTAGCTTCCATGGACCCAGTTACCTATTATGGAAATCTAATATGCTCATTCATATACAGTTTATCATTCAATCAAGTTCAAAACAGGGACACACCCCATGCATGAACTGATTAAGAAAATAAACTTCATACATTCTTCTTGTCCTGGGAATTTCACATTCAGTTATTAACTATCTCCAGGGCAGTAGGGTGGGATGCATGCATGCTTTCATTTCAGAGAAGGGCTCAGTTACCATAACTAACGCACATTACCAGTTTTAGAATTCTAATTGAGTTTAATACTGTTTCATGTTGCATCAAAGTACAAAATCAATACCATTTGTCCAGCATACAGGGAAAATGGAATCTATAAACTGCTCTTATTGAGTAATTAAACACCTATTATTGTCATGACTTGTGTGGGGGGGGGATGAAATTGGTAAGATGAATTTTCATAAGAAAACACTGCAGTGATTAATACCTCCCTGTATATTAAATAAAAATGACTGCCTTTTGTGCAGGACTCCTGGCGGAAGAACGGGAATGAGAGAAGTAGTTGCCAGTACCACAATAACAGGCTAACCTTGAACTGAACTCCTTTCCTCAAGAAATTAAATGCTATAGCAGGACGTTAAATCCCTCCACTTAGAGCTCATTTGTGTTCCATGTAACCTGCAGTTCCTGAAGGGGGGAAAAAACCTCATTATCTTCAAAAGGAGAATCCTTTCATAATTTCTTTATAAAAGTGCATAGTGTTTCTCCAAAAAAGTATTTCGTATTAGAAGGATAAGAGTATTAACAGCACAAGCAAGCAGGGGAAATAAAAGAGAAAGACTTGCATCACCGAGGTACCTTTTCCACTCTCTGGACATTCATAACGGGCTGCACAGTATTATGGGGGGAATGGAATGTGAACAGGGGTTAAGGAAGATGTACCTTTACAGCAAAATTTTAATCTGTCAGATTGATATTACAACGCCTTGGTCTCTTCGTTGCTACATGCCTGTATTCTGCACACATACAGCCCCACCCCCAACATTTATCCCGACGGCTGCCTTTAAGGTCCCTATTTTTCTTTCCACTTTCACTGATGCACTAGGAACAACTATCAAATACAAAAGATGAATCTAGGGATGCGACACTTGCAAAGGGTAACCCTATTTCACAAGTGCGACGGGACAAAAAAAAAAGGAGGGAGGGGGGAAAGGCCACTGAAGCAATAACTGCTCACTGAATTACCATTAAATGGTAAGATTTATAATCCAATGTACAGTAAGTGCATATCTAATGGAGTTTGTCCTCTAAAGGAATATAAAGTAGATCTTCAAGCATACAGATGTATACAGGCTAAAAGACATTCCCTATCTCTTTTTATTTTTTAAATTTGGAACAAAGAATCTGGCTGCATGAGCACCCTAGTGTGTTCCTGTGTGTACCCACAGCACAACCTGAGTATGATTAAATGTGCTTATGTCCCACTGAAATCAACAGAACTTCCGTGTGGGAGTGTGTCCAAAACTGCAAGCATAAATTAAGGGTATGATAAATGCATGCTACATGCTAGAGCTTGGTGTTTTCCCATTTCGCAATGCAAACAGATTCATTCTTCATAAAGGGGAAAAAGGCAGCTTCATCATGACAAGTTAAGATTTCGCTTCACAGAAATCATTAAGAAAATGAGAGGCAATAAATTCAGTGCCACACGTGCTGAAATTCTGCATGGAGACTGACTTGCTCTCTCCACTCCCCCTCCCCCACCCCCCAAATTGTAACAAGGTGCGCTGTTTAGCCAGAATATCACAGAGGTAGGACACTGACAATTCAAACACCCTAGCAGTGTTTGGTGGTTTTCACATTCAGACATTAGGATGGTTTGCTGGTAGCAATATTCTTTTCCCTTGTTCTTAGCAGCAAGCAAATGTTACAATGCCTTCACTCAGGATACAACTGGTCAGGCACTACTAGTTTGCAACTGGCGTTCATTTCAGCTGGATCTGGGTGAGGCTTCGGTACCCACCCCACTGGGAATGAACCAGAGTTGCATGGCAGTCATGTCCTGAGTTACTTTGGAAATCACATGGTGTTTGTGAATCTCCTCTCAGGCCTTTCAGGAACTGATCGCTTATTTCAGGATCAACAATCAGACAAGCCTAGAAATACATGGGCCCCTAATATTAAGCATAAAACAAATTTGGATTTTTAAAAGGCAACGTTGCAGAACAAGCCAAACAAACACAAAGTCACTTCATCATCGCTTCCTTCGGAATTGAATACTGCCTGGGTCTTGTGCCTGCTTTTTGGTTCCTTAAAGTCCACAGTCATGCTAAAAGCACTGCTTGCAATGCAAACCTCTGCATATCTACCAAGAAGAAAGTCTTATGAAGTTTACGGAGGCTTGCTCCCAGGTAATGGGCATATAGGATTAGGCTGAAGTATCTTCAGATTTTTTAAAATGTTTTTTTTAAGAGGGAGCGGCATCAGAGCAAGCAACTAGGACAACTTGACCACGACTGGAATTATATTTTAGAAGATTAACAAACTGTGCCTGCTTTGTACTTTGCTGAACGAAGTTCAGCAAAAGGTGAAGTAGTGGAATTAGAAGGATAAGTGGCTGTGTCACTGGAGTCTTCCAGAATGGCAGCATAAAGAAAGGCCTAAACAAACAGGAGCATCTCTGCGTTCTGTTCCAGAAGAGAACATACTCCCCTCCTACATGTGTACCCAATTATTGGTAGCAGTATCCTCACACTCAGATCAGTTCTTGTTACAAATGTCTTCCTGGGCTCTGTGCGGCACAGGAAAGCTTATCTGAAGAGTTAAAAGGGTTAAAAAAGATCTTCTCCATGCTACAGCGAGCCACAGAATTTCTACTCATTGAGGAAGGCCAGTTGACCACCAGATTATTTTGTTTCAGCCCAGTGATAAAATGAATGCCTCTGTCTAATTCATGGAATCAAATAGTAATATCTTACTATGGTAAGCACGCAACTAGAATAAAAGAGGGGGTGCAGGAGACTGGAAAGCAGGCGCTGCCTAGTGGGACCAGGTCGGCAAGAAGAGGGGCTTACTGGCACTTCGTACCGTAACAAGGGCCAGGCGTTCCCACTCTGCTGCCAACGCCTCGAGATGAGCTGATTCGCTAACAAAGTGGTCAGCTCGGCACTCGCCCAGCATCTCAGTGGGTCCACTGCCGGCTGCCTTCCCAAGCAGCAAATCTCAAACACCGTTTTCCAATCTGATTACACGGCTCCTTCTTCCAGCAGCCCTAAACCTTCATGGCAGTTTACCAACATTTTCATCACTTTTTTTTCTTTTTCTTTCTTTTTTTTACAACAAAAAAGAACAGATAAGCTCACAGGTAGCCAGGATTTCAGAGTCGATGGCTGGCAAGCAGCCAGAGCCAGCCAGCTCGGTTCTCCACACAAAACTCCTTCCATGTAAGGTTGCTACAGGAAAAAGAAAGGGGAGGGGACACCTTATTGTCCCAATCAACAGCATGTTTATTCAGAAGTCAGCCCTGCTTAGAAATACGCCTATGATCGAAGCCTCTCATCTCCTGGACTGGGAAGGAAATGGGGGAGGGGCCGTGCGACGAGGGCCGGGCAATGGCCACACGGTAGCATTCGAATGTACAGAAAAGAGCCACAGCCTGCTTGCGCCTATGCGCACTGCTCCTCGTCATGTCACATCTCTGCTACGCCAAGAGCGGAAAAACACCATCGCCTGGAAAAAAGAATTCTTTAAATTACACAGGACATCACTTAAATTATCCCCTTTAAGGCAACAACAAAGCCTCAAGGATTGGTCCTCAATGCACAGTAAATCAAGTTAAATGGTTCACAACTTAGCAAACCTTTTAAAATGAATTCAAATATTAAATCATTTGGGTGAATAATGAACTTAGAATGAGGGAGCTTTTAAAACACAATTAAAAGGGACATTTAAATAGCATATTGGGAGAATAAAAATGAACATCTAGTTGATCAAAAGGATGGGGAGAGTCAATATCTGATGCATGCAATTTGATTTTGATTCTGATTTATAGCTATAACATTTTAAATCCCTTTAAGCATTAAAATGTAGAAAGAGAGAGGGGGTTCTTTGCCTGAATTCAAAGAAAAGGCAATGTCAATATGAGATTTTGTTCTTACAGAAACTACAGACCATCCCTGAAGTTAAAACAGACCCTAAAGTGGCAAGCCCAGTGGTAACAGCAGCACTGCCATTCACTGCGACTGATCCCCTGTTCTTTACATGCAGAAGCACTATGCAGAAACGGAGACACGAGAGCAGAGTATGAGAGCTACTTCCTAGGCAAACAGTCAACATTCTTCAACCTATACCTACCACAAATCAGATTAGGATTAGCTCAAGTGAAAATCAGAAGAGGGAAGGAGGGGGGAGGAGGGAAGTGGGTGCTTCCATTTAGCTTCCCATAACATGCAATTTATTACAAAAGGGGCAGGAAGAGTAAGTTGGTGGGGTCAGAGAGAAAATAAGGGAATGTACAACGAAGCTGGAGCAATGGCTCAGTAGTCCAGCTCACCAGTGCATTGACCCCCTGTATCTCTGAGTCATTAGCTGGAATCCCAGCTCTGCCTTCAGGAGTTGGGATTTGAACTTGCACACCAATGTGGGGAGATGCAGGATCTTGAGTATGCCAGACAGAAGGGTCATTCTCCGTGATGAGGAGGACGGTTGCCCCCCTAGGGAGGGGAAAACTGGATGAGTGATTGTCGCACGTCTCAAGCAGTGGACATGCTGCTGACTCAGGAATGGACACTGACAGGCGCCAACACGTCAGGCCAGCTCGTGCCTGGTGGGAGTTGTTTTAGGCCACTAGTGCTGACAGGTACATGCAAAAGTCAAGGGGAAATTATATACATATACATGCTGCGTGTTTTACATCTCTACATATACACTCACAGGGAAGATACACATACAACCAAGCAGGTGTGAATGAATGTGGAAATGGAGCACTGGCTTCTGTGGGCACACACAGAGCTTCCGCTTAACCAGCATGTCCCTGTATTGTTGCGTGTCCCCGTGTGGTTTCGCATTAAGACATTTAAGCCTGACACCCTGGTATACGTGCATATATTATGCACACATGTAATTTGCATATGTGTAGTATCATGCATAAATGACGGCCAATTTAAAATGCCTTTCTCTAATTTATATGCAAATCCTACCTCTAGTAAAATAAAAACATATTTTAAAAGCAGGTTATAATGCTAACACATTATTCCCATGAATGATTCTCAGTAAACTACATATGCTGACTGCAGGGCTCTTTTTTATTATTAAATGATTTATTGGATAGAGAACAAGCCCACTTAAACTACAGTGGTCTGCATGAATCAGTAAATTTTCATGTTTCTAATTAAAATGTAAACAGTGTAATGAAGACATCAAGTTTTTAGGCAAATGTCTCTGCTGGTGCCACTTGGGGTATGGTAATTACTGGAGCAGATCTATGGATGCTCCTGAATCCTCTACAAGTCCAGATTAAAAGCATTACTGCTAAACCCTCCCTTTCCACCTGGGAATTGTGTACTCCAGCCTATTCCCAGTTTGCTTACAGATGCAAATATGCACTCCTCACTTTTAACTACTCGAGTGTGGAGATGGACATTTACCATACAAACAGCATCTGTCAGATTAAAACAATGACATGATATAAAATCAAATGTAGATTTGAAAAGGAAATCGATTTATGCAGTAGAACTAATGCAATCACATAAACAACACTAAATAAATCCAGTAAGAGTAGTATATTCTAAACATATAAGTTCAGTGAAAAATAATAGATACTATCTGAAGATTTTAAAACCTAATGTTTTTGCAAGGTGCTCTTCCAACAGAAATATTTTGACTATGATCCTGAAGCTCGTTGCACACACATTAAAATCAATAGGACTCTTGCAGTTAGGGATAGGTCTAGGATAGTCACTTCGTGACTTTAAAGAGGATTTGGTTTTGTTTTGTTTGATCTACTTCCAAAAGACTAAATCTGAGCTGTACAGGCACTCAGGCCCATCCAAACAGAATGCATGTTTAGGAAGCAACTAAACATGCATCATTTTAATTTCAGCCTGCATGTGCACATCTCCAATTTGCCAGAATGTATCCGAAAGCAAATTCCCTCTCCTGTGTATATCCAAAGAATACAAGTCTTCTCTGGCCACAATTAACAGACCACGTCTGCTGTAGCATCTCTCTTCCCCAACCCCCACTTACCAAACGAGCATAGGTTAAAAGACAGACAGACAGACAGACAGACAGACAGACAGACAGACAGAATTTGCTTCTAAGCACTTAAAGAGTTGTTTTGTCTGTGTTATTCGAATACTGTTCTAACATGAAGCAGTGGCTTCATGTGCCCCCCCCCACCGCCAGTTACACTACCAAGTTAAAAGCTGCAGCCCGCTAAAAATGCATGCAATGTGAAGGCTTTAAAAACACATGCAGGACACACACACAGAGTTCAGACCCTGACTGGTGTAGCCACTTTTCATGATCTCTGCTAAACAAGCATGTCTCCATCGCTAAACTGGGTTGTAGAGATGTATGTGCATAACAAATGCATGGAGGTGAGGAGTGTGTGTGTTTGTGTGTCTGTGCGTGTGTTTACCGGGGGGGGGGGGGAATTTGCCGTATTCCTTGTTAAGGCAAGGTATACTAATCAGTGCACATTCCCTGTCGATATATTATGAATTCAGAAATTTGTCAAGCCACAAAGTGTTTAAAATTAGAAGCACCCTCATAGATCACAATGAATCTTATACGGGGGGGGGGGGGGGACAGGGTTGCATGAAACATTTTTTTTTTCCAGCAACAGAAGATTCAATTAGACAAACAGCATCCAGAAGGGCAACATTTCATATTATGGAGGAGGTTTGAGACATGGAGTGTTAAAACGAATCATTTGTATTTAGCTCCATGTTAAAGCACTTTTTTAAAACCCTGACATTCTATTCAAGTGTGTAGCTGAAGACAATGAGAAAAGCCTACACTTTCCATCCACCTCCAAAGCCCACATTAATCAGGTGTTAATTTTTTTCCGTTTAATACATGCACTAGCTGTTTGGAGTTCATTCAAGGTATTTCATTAGGAGCTTATTCATTTAAAATAAACGTTCCAGCCATATCAAGCTTTAACCTTTCTTGAAATGTGAATGGATGGTTTAAACGAGAAGATTAATAAAGAAAGGGATGTTCCAATTCCAAGCATGGGATGCTATGTATTTTTTAAATTTGTCTGTGCCAGATGCTGTCAGTCAGAACAAAAAACTGTCCAAGCAGACAATCTGTGTGTCTGAATGTTGATCATGTTGGAAAGTAAAAAAAAAGGGGGGGGAGAGGGGGAGTGTTTGTGTCAAGGATTCATGGTCCTTCATCTTTGCAGTAGAGCAAACACGTCTCTCAGTATAGCGACAGACAGCTGCTTCCACTTTCTAATGTGCCCTAACTTAGATCACTGAAAGAATTGTCAGCACTCAGAGAAACACACAAAGATAACACAGCCAGCTGCCATGAAGGAGGGGAAAAAACAGCACAGCTCAGAAGAAATGGGATCTGTTCCATTTGCATGAAGCTGGCTCCCTTGGGCCCCTTTCTTTCAAATCCACAGCACAAAAGACAACACTTAACATATTTGCTTAAAGATGACAACCTCATGTTGATTTCATTTGGATGTAACAGTGTCAGGATTACAGATATGAGAATATATTATATCAGTAAGGGAGACTGACAAATGTATCCATCAGTGGAACTGTCTGATTCATCTGCTTATACAGCCATTTTGCCATCCCAAGGGTTCCATCTGAGTAGTAACTTTGGAAGACTGAAGGTCTAATTTTATTACACCACATTTCAACCTACTAAACAATATTATTTCTAAAATAGATCATTTTTATTGGAAGTCTCCCTGATGAAAAATCCAGTAGACACCAGAGAATTTATGGACTAGATGGGTCCCCTGAACTCAATATATTGCTGGTTTTAAGCAACTTTCTTAACATATCACCAAAATCTAAGATCAAATCTAATCAGTTGCCCATTTTTAGAAAATAATAATGCTAATAACCCTGATGACAATAATAATCATTGATCCATTTTACTATTAAATGCAACAGACCATTCAAAACACAGCATTCACCTATAAAAATGTAAATTTTCATTTGGTGCACCATGATAGCTTTCTTGCCTGCTTAAATGCATATGCTTCACAGTAAACTGGAATTTATCTGCCTAGTGCATAAACATTTGGGGGGACTGAGGCAACAGCGGTGGTGTGCAGAGGGATAACTAATTACGGTTGCCCCATATATTTTGGGCTGCCAATAGTTGATTGCTTTTTATGATAAGGGATTCCTTGGCCTGTGTCTTTGCCTTGTGAACAGATTTAAATCTAAAACAGACTAGGCCCTAGCCATGAAGAATGCACTACAGATATGGAAATGTTGATGCCAACAGACATCCACATGTCTCTGCAGCATTCTTCTGAGTATGGTTGCATAGTTCATTCCCACCCGCTTCTGATCAAATTAAGCCATTAGGCAATGGTTTCACTCCATTTCCAAATGCATGACTTCGAACAGTGTAGATGGACTCATTCTACCCCCCCCCCGCCATTCTCCCTCTCCACCCCCTCCCACCACGCAAAGTGACTAGGCATAATGAAACGCTGGCTGCACGTCTTTGTCCAGAGGAACTCTAAACTGCTTGTTGCTATTTGCTGGCACACGAGAGCGGCACAATGATTCACTAGATTGGAGCCGTTTTGTAAAATGGAGTTAACTGCAGTACGTGGAATTTCAGCCCTGCAGATGGTTACCAATCATTATTTTCAATTTGTTTAGTTTCACATAAGAAGGGGCGGGTGGGCACAGAGAGAGAGAGACCAAAACACAGGGCAAGGTGGCGGCAATGGGGGAAAGGGTTAGTGTACCGTTTTGCAATGAAACAACATGAAGAATGCACCTAGCACAGAAGCAGACCTCTTCTCCTGAAAAAAAAAATCAAAGAAAGTACTAGGGGTGTTTCCCACTCTTCCTCTTGGATGGTTAAAGAACATGCTTATTGATCAGAATCTTCAGTCCTAAAAAATAGAGACCTTAAGCTAATGTGTGTTTTTGCTTTTGTTCTGCAAGTGGGAGAGCAGGGGCTCCAAAAGTAAAGTCTTCCTTCTTCATGTTTGCCATCACTCAAGGCAAACCATTCTCTTCCATAAGCAGCTCAGTCGTCTGAGTGGAAATGGAAAATAAAGCATTTATGGACAAGTGCATACGGACAGAAATTGAGCTGTAAATATATGGGAATGGCAAATATTGGTGCCTGGAAACATCTGGGACTGAAATGCAAGGTGAGACTCCAGAAGTGGCCACTTAATTGCACAGCTGATTTATACACTTGCTGTTTTGATTAAACAGAGTATTTTTAAAAAATATGTATCTTGAAAAGGAATTCAGAAAAACGAATGCTTCACGAAGGATGATTGTGTTTCGATCTCATTGCAGAATAGGTGAAGGGGGGTGGGAATACCACCCTCTCTAAGACTTCTTTAGAAAACAATTGAAGCATTTCTACTTCAAGGACAAACACTTAGAAAAGCTTTTAAATTCAAACCAAGCACACTAAGCTACAAAAGGTGTGGCCATCAAGCAACAATGCTTGAGAGCATCCTTAAAGCATACTTTGAGCAGTTAAATGATTAAATAGCTTCACTTAAAAAAATACACCCACATTTAATTATGTTGTTCAAAAGATAGCAACAGAATTAATGCACTTATCAGCATATTTATTAGTATTTCATTCTGGAGGGCCGATTCACTGGATTCTGTAGCCACAGTCCCACAGCTGCCATCAGAGGCATTCAGACATGCCTAAGCAGTATTATGAGGGCCAAAATGACCCTCTTGGCTGTAAACGCCTCTGCCCTTCTTCACTGCAAAAGAGCCTAAAAGGAAAAGCTCTAAAGGCCATCAATTAAATAGGGTGGCTTAGAAAGATTAAGGGTTTGGGCTTTTAAGCAAGGGTGGCATATGCTGTCAATCATCCATAGGGTAGAAGCTTAATTTTCTCACTGGATTATATTTCTGGATTTATCTAGCAATTAAAATATTGCTAAGGCAGTATAAGATCACATGAACCGCTGCTGGGCCAAAAGAAAAGCCCTTCTATCGTGATTCTCTCCACTTGTGGCCAAACAGATGCTCCTGAAGGCATGGCGGAAATCGTTGTTCGCTGAGGATCCCCCCCACCCATCCCAGGGTATGCTACCTCTTGGGTATGACTGTACATATTAATTTATACTGTCTTCGCACCATGAAAAATGGCACTCGATATGATTTCATGGAATTGCTTGAGTTGGATTGGTACAATAAGGTCATGGGGCCTAATGCCAGCTCCAGCTTCTTTGTTTCAGCTGTCGTGGCCATCGCTAAGGCCTGTCTTCGATGCACCGGCCTTCCCCTTCTAAAACCTTCTGAGCTAGCAGCATGCCCCCGCTCTTGGGGCAATGAGTTCGATCCATTAGGGGGAAGCAATTCATTTTGTTTCTACTGAGCCCTACAGCCAGTATTTTGCCTGGATGACCCAAAGGCTAGGAGATTATGAGAAAGAAATCTAAAACCATGAGACCCAACCATTTCAAAGCAAGCAAACATATTGAAGTCATTTTTATTTCTGCAAAGCTCTTTAAAATTTCTTCCGGTGGCATCCATCAGGCTAAATACACCTGAGATAAAAATAGAGCCTAACTAT
The DNA here is from genome assembly GCF_004798865.1 of Varanus komodoensis. Classification (NCBI taxonomy): domain Eukaryota; kingdom Metazoa; phylum Chordata; class Lepidosauria; order Squamata; family Varanidae; genus Varanus; species Varanus komodoensis. The sequence goes on along the minus strand of NW_025336598.1, from coordinate 31,754,592 downwards.
TTAATAAACTGCTGGTTACTTGAAATCAATATTATGCCACCTGACGCAGACACCAAAGTTAGTCATCTGGATGCTTTCTCAACAGAAAAGAACAGCCACAGCATAATGATCTGTGATGTACATGGAGCTTCAAGTGCTGGGGCAAAGCAAAATCTCCAAATCTTCATATTCAGGACAAGGTAGGAGCAGAGGGAAAACATCTCTACCCAAAAAGTCAGGCCAAGGTGCACAAGGGCCACAGTTTTTGTTAACATTGTCCCTTCTCTGGACAGTAAGTACTATTCTCCTTTTGTGACTTATCTACACAACATGCCTCATTTCAGATTTAGACACTGGTATTTTCCAAAGCTACCACTGAACAATTAGGAATGGCACAGAAGCCTGAAAAAGAGGGGTTAGAACAAAGAGTACACATTTTTACCAGCACAGCTATGCATACATTCAGCCCTGATGGGGCAAAAGAAAATCTTCATCCCCTAGGGCAGCATATCTCAAATTTGTCAAATTCTCTCTCACCAGCACTACCTTCCAAATTTATATTTCCATCTCAAACCTATCACCCGTCATCTACGCCCTTCCCTGCAGAAATCTTTGCAGGCACACAGCCTCCTCTTACACTGATAAACTGATCCGTGGACTGAGGTAGCAAATCCATTCTAGCATTGGAAGAATGGGGCAAGGTATCTTAAAGCCAAGAACAGGAAAAACAGAAGAAAGCAGTCCCTTCCACTGAACTTCTCCTAACCCCTGCAATTTGCAGCAGGCTGATCAGCTATAGGTTCAACAACAAAAATGTCCTACATGGTCCCACCGGTCCAACCTGAATCCATCAGTATTTTGCTTGTAAGCACAAATCAACTTTTTCATCAGATGGAAAATGTACACATTTTGATTACACTTTGCCTCTGACGCTGACATGTTACCCATTCCATCCAAAGCCCAGAATGAGTAAAACAAATAGGTCTTATGAACAAAGCATCGCTACAGTATAGTGCCTATTTAAATAGCCACCAGCTGAATCCTGTTCTTTGTTACATAATCAAAAAAGAGCTGCTCCTTGCCACCTTGGAAATACCTTTCCCATGGAGTGAAATGATATTTTGTCTCCCTTGTTGTCTTCTTAGGCCCCTATCACCAGAAGGATTATCATCCTTCGGTTTTGTGCATCCTTGTCGATAAATTCATGCAGTAAATCCATACCTTCCAACAATTCACAGAGGAGAAGTAGTTGGCACTTGGAGTGACACAGATACAGTCTCTGCAGTCATAACCATAGCTTGAAAGCATCAGAAGAAATGTCTACTGTTGGAGAGAATATTGTTTTGGAAGCTATGCTACAAGATGTGTGTCTGTGTACTACCAGTTCAAACCACAGTGTCATAAAAATGTGGATTTGTAACACAGAACAAAAACTGCATGCAAAGAATTGTTTGTTACTCAACAATTTTAAATACAATGAGTCTGTCAGTAGAAGTATGGCATAGTAAATACATGCAAGCACAAATATAGGGCTAGTGCTCATAAACTAGATGCAGTTCAGAATCTCTCAACTGCATGCTCAGCTGATCATGTACCAATTGTAGGAAGCTCTGATTTTCCACTGCCAAGCCAAAACCTAATGGATCCATCTTTCCCAGCTGACTATGACAATTTTTTCCTTATTATGACAATATAAGGAGCTTGAGCAATGGTTCAACTGCATCTCATTCATATAGTAGCTGCACTGCTCTTCCAAGTAAAGTTTGAAGAACGTAGTTTTGTGAACAGGGATGGCAACAGGATTACTTCTACACCAACCTAGTTAACCCAGGTGATCACATCACCACCTCCATTACAGGAACAGCCATTTTGCTGCTGCTAATGTATTAGTTTCCCTACCTTAGACACAAAAACTTGACTCAATAATCAATTCAGAAGACATAAGACTCTGCAATTGAAATAAATATTTTGCATATTGAGAACGGAGGACGATAAGCTATCTAGAACACGACGGAACAAATGCTTTCAAGAAACTAGAATAATAGATCTACTTGTATTTTCAGAAGTAGTACAGTAGCAAATGCATATTGTGCCTCTGGGTTTAATCCAGTAGCTTAAAGAGAATTTAATAATGCCATGGAGTATAGCAACATTAACAGAATCATAGTTTTGGAAGGGTTCCAAGAAATTGCTTTGGATTTTTCTAGGTAATCAAACAAGGTATGGCCTGATTTCCTTCCCCCCCCCCCCTCCCTTCTACATGTAGCACTGGCACCAGTCAGTAAGTGAGAAATATCTACATCTTGCATATCAACCTGAGTAGAATGGCCAAGGCCTCTGCGCAAGCTCCCAGGAGTAAGTGTTGGCACTGGTAGGCCATCTATGAGGTGCTCGTGTAAAAGATGTGCTCTTTTCTAATGCGCACACTACCAACTTGTGGCAGCAAATTCAAAGAGTTCAAAAATTCCAGCATCTTTTCATCAGATGAGGACTGGCATCAACATATCCTAAATCTTTTTTAAAAAGACAGAATATCTTACAAAATAGTACAGCCAGCATAAATGTTAATTTCTCATGATCACCCAGAAGATAGGTGGTATTCACTGCATGCTGTCTTTACACTGCCGAGCCAACTGCACTGTTCCACAGATAAAATTTTGCACAGCTTGCGCACTGAATTGGGTGACTGTATGCCCTCTTTACAGAAGATCTACTAGAGGACTTTCCTCGATTTTAAAGGTCTTCGAAATTAGACCCATTAGAAAGAGGAGCTAGGGCTTGACGTTGCCGATCAATCATACCTGGATGACAAACTGAGTGCAAAGGTCACCTGGCCACACTCTTCCTCACTATGCTGAGATGTACTGCGCTTCTTTTTAAACCACTGTTTCTAAATTTGCATCAATACATGTAAATTAGCAAGTGCAAATGCATATCCAATTCTTAGTGGCTCAGGTCTTTGCTTTGGTGATTCACTAGTGCCCACCCTGGCAGCGGGGTAAGCTGTTATCCCAACAAAAGAAATATGACTTGGGCAAGAATATGTCAACAGAACTGCAGCTAAGAACATGTGCTGTGGACAGTCACCCCGTCCCAGATTCCACAACCTCCTGATTAGGTTTCACCACCTGTAGGGGTCATCATTCTAATTCTGTTATGTTTCTGCAACTTCTGCATCATCATAGTCTGAGGTTAAACCAAAAGGAGAGAAGATTTAAAATGCAAAAGCTGCTACAGCTACACAGAAGACACTTACACTGGCATCTACACAGGGAAGCCATAAACATTCTCATGATCAACCTAAATATGCCAAGGCATAAGGGACGGCATACAAAAGTTTTAAATAAATAAATACACACACGTGCCTGTAGCTTGGGCCCATTTATTGCAGTAGTTAAATAGCCGCCTCATAACAGAAGTTCTCTGGATGGCTTACAAACAGATACAATATTGAAATACAAGAAGAAACAATAACAGTTAGGAAAACTGCTAGCAAACATTTCCCAAGCCAAAAAACAAACAAACAAAAGTTTTATGTAAAACTTACAGGCAAATATAAACTGCTTCCCCTGCCACCAAAATAGATTAGAAGATGATGGCAGAAAATGTCTCCTGAGAAGCCGTTCCAGAACTGGGATTCCCCCATGCAAAAGGCCTTCTGCCTAGTAAGCTGCACTACCTCATTCTAAATAAGATTTGACGGTCCAGGGGGATGGTACCAATGGGAGAAGTGAGCCTTGCTGGTAGCCTTGTCTCAAGCCATTTCAGACTTTAGAGGTTAAAGCCAGCACTTTACATAGGACCCAGGAACGGACTATGACCCACCAGAGCTAACTAAGCCAAGGCATAGCATGGTCACAACACCCGGCCCCAGTCAATAGCCTTGAAGTCCTATTCTGGCCCATGTGTAGGTTTCTGAACTGCCTTTGTGCAACACTGTACAGTAGTCTAGATGGGAGGTTATCAGAACATAGGCAAGTACAACCCAGCTACTCCATCCAGTTGTTTGCTTCCTACCCATATAAATTGATCAGAGTAAACAATTATCCTATGTCTTTCTGAGAGGCTTCCCATGATGTAATAACTTCTAACATATTCATCTTAAAATGTATTTTCAGTTCCTTCCCTGGCATTGTCTTCTGGGCCCTTTATCACTCTCAGCTCCCTTTCCACATTTCCTTCTTGAAGTTTATGACAACAACTGGGAACAGTTCTCCAGAAAAGCTGTAATTGCCAAGGACTTCCCAAGTCCTTGTCTCTCCCCAAAGCAAGAAGCCTTCCTATGAATCTATAATAAGTCAGGAAAATACGATGTGGGAACACTTTCAAAGAAATAATGCTACATAGCAATAAAGATGACTGGGCTGGATGCCTGTCCTTAAAGCCGCATTATGGGTGGCCTTGCCACATCCATCACACCCAGCTTTCTCACCTACTATATGCAGTTCCCACCACTGCCTAGGCAGTGCAAACACATGGCCATCCAAACCTAAAGTGTAGGAAAGAAGGCAAAGTTACCAACAGGGGTAAAAATAGTTTCCAATAAAGGTAAAATAGGCCTGAGAGAAGAAAGGTTTAGATCTCCTCCTCTATTCGCCCATGAAGTCAGGGATGTTCATCCTTGCACAGCCTACGGGCCAAAGGCCATTCCAGGGAAGCTCTTGAAGACACATTCATGTGCTACGCAGGGCCAAAGGCAAAAGGGTCGGGGGCAAAATACCAGCATGTTTTAAAAATCTTACTGCCAATAAGGAACCCTCTCCCTTCTAGAATGGGGGGAAAGCTGCTCAAGGGCCAGGAAAGCACCAATGTTTGGAGGGAGGGGGAAGGAAGTTATGGCCATTTAGGGAGCCCTGGTGAGTCAGACTGGCACTCCAAGCAGGACAGGTTTTGCCCTGGCCTGAGTTTCTGCACCCCAGAGGCAAGGGACAGTGTGCAGATTGGTCTGTCAAGTCTCTCTTTGGGAGTATTTCCAGTCTTGGCTGGAGTTCCTCCCATGCCAGTCAAAAATGGGAAGCAAGGAAGCACTGTTGGTGGCAGGAGTGGGCAGCTTGCCTAGAACTGCAATTTGGCACGCAGTCAGATATCTGTTTCTATCTTTCTTCTACTGAGGCACCTGGAATTTAGTCCTGTACCAGAAAATCAGTATGATTGGAAGGTAAGGTGAACCTTTCGCTATCAACGGTGGCCCATCACAACTATGCATCAGGCGATCTTGGTTTGGCTTCCCTTGAAGATGCAATTTCCTTCACTGCCTTGCAGAAAAACAAAGGGCGAGCTGACAAAAGGAATTAAATGTGCATCTCCTGACTATATGATAAGTGGCCTACAATGGCACCAAAATGTTCCCAAGGCTCAGCATGCATTGTTAGATCTCACAGTCTTCTCCAGTCACTGTGATAACCTCACTGGCTGCCAAAATTCCTTTAAAGCAAGCCAAACGGGGTACACACTTCAATCTTAAATATATTCAGGGGACAATCTAATCAGGACGGTCAGGAGCTTGGAAGCTTAAAAGGGTTTGGACAGAGGAATACAAGCAATGGAGGTGATCTGCACCCCCTGAATATTCACTAGAGGAGTTTTTTGGCTCATCTAAGCTGTAGCGTTTCAGAGGGGGAAGAAGGAAGCTGGAGAAGCTTCAGGATAGCTTGTATCCTGGCCTCTCTAGTTTCTTCCCCCTTCTGTTCCTTCAACACCAGCTTTTATCCCTCCGGGAGGCTGCTTTCCTGAGCTTGCCAGGCAGCTGGCACAGTTCTTTCCTCAGCAACTCTTGGCAGAGGCAAGGTCAGGCAGAAGTCTCTGACCTCAGAGCTGGAATCCAAACACTCCTTGGCTCCTTCTGGAACACCAAGAGACATAGCACTGTTCCCTTCCTTGGATGACGGCAGACCCATTTAATCGCCAAACATGAACAGAGTTGTATGCCTACCTATCCCTAGGAAAGACTTACCCCATGCAATGGCTTTCCGTCCAAGGTAAATGTGCACAGGATGAAGCAGCTTTAGATTTATCTTCCCACAGTCCCAAAGATGCCAAAGCAAGCAGGCATCCTGCACACAAGCACACGTACACACACGCTGTGGTGAAAGATGTCCATTAGTTTGGGTGGCATTCCATGGGGCACAATCATGTTTGTGGAGAATATGCATTGGTCATAATGGCTATAGGGAACCTCTGTGTTCAGAGGCAGTGTTCCACTTAATATGACGACAGAGGAGTGCTACTGCTTTCAAGCGCTGCTTACGGGCACTCCAGAAGCATCTGGGCAGCCATTGTGGGAGATGAAACACAGGAGTGGACATAGCTCTGCTTGCATTCTTGTGTCACACTTACGTGTGAAATCAGAGCAAAACTGCAAGTTTCCACGGGCTCCCTTCAAGCGATCCCTCCTTCCATGAGTCAACCTTTTCGTCAGCATTGCCATCAGCTGCTCCTCTGTCCCTCATCCTCTGTCTCATTCTGGGAAATGCTTGGTTGGCAGCAAAAGCACCAGGGAGCAAGAGGCAGGGCATCTCCCGTGAATCCTGTTGTCCGGACCAGAGCAAGCAGGCCGCAGGGGAGGGAGAAGGAGCACCTCTGGGTGGTGCTTGGCAGCAGGCTCCTGCTATGATGCAGGCCCCCAGCAGGTGCCGGACCATTCCGACCCTTGATGCCCACCCTCTATGCACAGGATGTCACAGGTGGAGGGGCAGATCTCCTGTACAGAATTATTATGAGAATAAAATGGGGGAGGGAGAAATGAGCATCTTGGAGAAAAACAGATGAGATAAACAAAGAAATAGATGGCTTGAACACTAGTAAAGCTTTCAAGAGAAAGGATTACTGTAGCAAGTAGACTGACCAAGTTGCATTTTAATGACATGGAGGCCAGACAACTTTCCTGTTGCAGATGAAGATTTTTAATTTCCACAGCTCACTACAGAGCTGCATTTCACTTCAGAGTCTTTTGGACCCTTAGAATGCCTGGCTAATTAACTTTCTGGCACTTCATGCTAAATTAATAGATCCCTTCTGCGTAGAGGAGTCTCTTGCAGTTGTGTGTGTACAGACTTACAAGCTTAGTTGTTTCTATACAGTCCTGGAGATGTCATTTCTGCTCTTTTTAAGGAGGACCAACATTCTTTTTCCAAAGAAGGCACATTTGAGGAAGGTAATTTACATATAAACGTTACGGAAACTGCAAAAATCCACCTTCCTTAGTGCAAAACTTGAGTAATTGTGGCACAGAAATTTGACTACTAAGCACAATGGCACCTCTCTGCTTCTGTTGCAAAATGTAACTCAAAGCATTGTGGCTCAGAAGTAGATGCAACACATGCAGTGGCTCATCACAAGGTGTTTAGGGTTACTATGAGGGGCACAGATACACAAATTCTGGAAAACCTACAGAGATTACTAAGGTCTGTGGGCTTTTCTTTTATCCCAGGCCACTCCCTACAATGGCTTCCAGTAAAAACTTGACCAGACTGCTTCAAGCCTGCCTTGGAATGCTAAACCCTAAACAGCTAAACTGTTTTAGGGTATAGGATGAGTGCGTATTCTACAAGAAAGCATTCTCTGGGGCTGCTTTACTACGGCTACTAAGTCTAATGGTTTGGGTGATTACAGGCAGTTCCTTGGTTACGAACCAGTTCCAATCCTGAGAAAAAGGAAGTTCATCTTTAAGTCAATTTTGTATGCAAGTCAGATCACATGTAGTCAGCCCTCCACATCTGCAGGTTTTAGCAGGACCTCCATGAAAGTGGAAATACTGCAAATATCTTCAGCCCCTGCACCCACCCAAACTCACCAGCGCCTCCTCTTTGCAGCAAGGAAATGCCAGAGAGATTTCCCTCTCTGGATGGGCAGGGAAGAAAGGCCTGCTTTGGAGGCCTCCCTCTCTACCTTTCACTTCGTCTCTCTCTATGGTGATACTTTGGAGGTCTCCCTCTCTACCTTTTCACTTCCTCTCTCTCTTCGGTGATGATAATTTTTTAAAAATTACTGTTAAATATCAACAGGCTTTATAGCAGTTTGTTCGTAGGTACAGGTTGTTCGTAACTCAGATGTTCATAACTCAGGGACTGCCTGTGATACAGGTCTTTTTTTCAGGAATAATTTTATTCTGTCAGTTGTATAATGTAATACAACTCCCAAGCACAAAGGGCATCGTGAAATGAATAAAACAAACACGTTGCAACAATATGCCTTAGCGTGTCTGCTAGAACAATTTTAAGACCTTACAGTACTTGCTGAGGCATTCTGAGAGGCTTCTCATAGCCACCCCAAGAGCACGTATTGAGAGAACCACTTCGAGAGTTACCAACTGTGACATGTGACATTACACCTCTCCTCTAACGCTTCAAGTGGCCAAGCTCCCATCAGTGCATCTATAACAAACGTGGAAGAATATATTTAAAACTAACACAGAGCTTTAAAGCTCCTGGGGAAATTTACATCACCTGTTAATCCCATAAGCACTTGGGTAAAATTAACTGCATAATATAGAAAGGCAACAGGAAAGTTGGGCATATGTCCTGGTTATGTAAAAACAGCAAAGGGATCTTTTCAGAGCATTCTTATCAGAAGCATGCGGGGAACCTGCATGTAACACTTCATGCTGCTTTAAACAAGAGTGCCAGACGAGGAAAGGCTTGTTTATGCAGAGGGGCCATCGTTAGCAAGTGGGAAATACAACAGCGAACGTGGGAGTTCTTTTAGCCACTTTCAAAATGAGACCTACACCAGCCAAGTGACACCAGGGTCGGCAACATACAAGAATACTTGCGTAGGCACGAACGAGCCAAGAGAATCTCCATGTGCTTTTTTAAAATAAGTTGCGAGGTCCCCCTGGCCATAGGTATATGCCATGCCCCCATCCCCAAACAAAAGAAAAGGCCTGCAATTTGTGAGTGTTTTGGTTTGCCATTATTTCCTAGTCCTTGTTTTAAATGTGTTACAACTGACTTTGCAACTATTTCATTATGCTGAAGAGAGGCTTGAAAATGGCCACTGGTTACATGGAAGCTGCTTAAAAACTGCATGAAAAGCCAATCTACTGAAAGACATGATTATGTGCAGTTAGCTTCAGGCACATCATCATAAACAGCATTCCCCTGGCTGATGGAGCCTGGAGCTGCGCTGTGTTTGTCCTGGTGACTGCACATGGCTGTTGTGGACAGCCAGGAGTCAATATGCTCCGTCTTTTTGCAGGGCCGACTCGCTCCCCATCATTATGCAAATCGGCCTTACGACCAACATCCACCATATATAGTTTCTGTCTCTGACAACATTAATGAAAATTCCACAGAAACTATATTAGATAAGCAAACTATGGTAACCACACTACAAAAATTACTAAACCACGCGAACTACCTGGATTATTCTCTTCACTCGCTCTAAGGGTAGAGAGAGAAGGGTCACTAACCATTAAGATATCCTTTTATAAATCTTTTATCATAAAAAGATAGAAGCCTATAGCTCTAAGAGTATTGCTAAAACAATTGAAATGCTCAAGTCTCATCATGGTAACGCCGAGCTATACGCTGCTAGATATCTCTGAGAAAATCTCTGCTAGAAAAAGGATGTAGATTTTTGTAATGACTGGCAACATGGCAGACATAATGGGAAAAATCATATCAATGTGCAGCCCACTTCAATAATGACTGCTTGAGGGCTGGTGGGGGTGACAGAGGAGAGACATGATGGCTTTCAGTTCTTTGTTTCATTTTATCATCATGCAATTTCATTGCCAACTAAAAAGATAAAAGCAGGATATAGATATAATAAATAAATAAGAAGAGACTGAGATCACTAAAGAAGCAAGAAACATTCCAAGTCCATAAAGTGATATGCTTATCATTTATTTGTCTGCTTATTTACATCCTGCATTTTTTTGAAAGCGCTCCAGGCAGTTTACCACCACCACCTCTCCATTTTGTTCCCACAACAGCCCCAAGAGACTCTGACTGGCCCCCCGAGAGCTTGGCTCTGCCTCTCGCCACTCCTAGGAAGTAAGACCAGCCCAGTGGTGCAGAAGCTCTCTTAGCCCATGGGCTGAGCTCCATCGCAGGAAAGGTCTTATGGGCAACGTTCCAGTTGTGGACAGGGCTGTTTTGGCTGAGGCCAAAACTCAAAACAAAAACACAGTGTATTTTAGTTTCAAGTTCTTGTTGTAAGTGAGACCTACAAAGTGCATGTTGTGCTTTTCAAATAGGCAAACAACTACACCAAAACCTGTGATTGGAACAAAGGGGGAAGGAACCTGTTCCTCTGGACAGGGCACTAAGGCAGGCTGGATTTGACCCTGGGTCCTCAGGTTTTGCACCAATGAATTAAGCACTACACCACCCTTGCTGTAGAGCAAATAGAGGACAAAAGGAGGAAGGAACAGAACAAACTTTTGCTTCTTGGTTTCTCTGCAAATTAAGCAAGAAGAGTTGCCTTCAATTTCATTGGTGAGGGAACCTATACACTCCAGACAGTGCAAAATGACTATTAGCAACAATCAATACATATTTGTACAACTACAACAGATCCCTCAATTCAAATATTTGCAAAGATAATATACTGTGGGGGGGGGGAGCAGTAATTAGGCTGAGCAGCCAGATGTCTACCTTTTGTATCATTTGGCCTCAGCAAGTCTGACCACTTAACCTTATTTCACACAGCATTTGTTGAAACGGTGTTATCCCAGGTAACGGGATGGGTTCATTTTTACCTTGGAGGGCTCAAAATTCAAAGGATTTCTATGTGGGCCTGTTAACTTTGAATCTCTCGTGAAAAACAAGGGAGGGAGCAGGAGGTTACCAGATGCATCATATACCAGATAACGAACATACTTGATTTTGGTGAAAGCCAATAGGTGTATCAGTGTGTCTAGTTACTTCCAGCAACTTTCCCCTCCTGGATTTGTTTTCAGAAGCACTGTTAGCAGGACTTCAGTCAAAGTCCCTCTGAAAAGAATGAAAGTTTTAGAGGGCAGAGAAACTTCACGAGAAGATTGACAGCTTTTGCTTGGCTTCTTGAGATTCAGTGGGAAAAACTGTATGTATCCCTTTAATCTATCCAGCTATGGAAGCTTTTCACATCAGGACATTAGAGCAGTAAAGAAAGGAATGCATCTGCTGAATAAGTGCACCATCTGAGATGGACTTTTTGGCAACTCTGCTAGGAATTAGACTCTGTTCCCCTGCCATGCCTGCTGCAGGCCGGCGCAGATTTTGAAGTGTGATGAAGTCAGCAAAGAACAAGTCCACCCGTCTTCCAGACTGAGGCTGATATCACAGAAGCCCTTCCTTGAAAATAAGCCCCACTGAACTCCAGCAGGATTGCAACAAATTTGGAGAGATCCAGAGGAGAAAAAGGCCAAAATGAAGACCCTGGAAACAGGCACCTTTTGTATTAATAAAGTGCTGCTGATCGCATGGGTTGCATATATGACTAATATATCATCAGTTGATATATCATTATATATCATAATAAACATATATCAGTTTATTATTTGTAAATATAGCAAACTATTTTAGGAATCGCAAGAGGAATGTTTAGAACTGGGAGAAAACAACTGCAAACTTGTAAAATAACAAGGCACTTCCTAAAACAAGACCTTAATAAATCTATATTGAAAAATCTACATTAATAAATCTGCAAAAATGTCTATATACACCCCAGTGTGATATAATCTGACTCATTGGTCTCTTCCTCCTTCTCATTATAATTATTATTCTAGCCCCCCCCCCAACTCCAGAATACTTGGAAATCAACAAAGAGGTATCATGCCTGTAATTATTTGAACAGAAGTAAGTAACAAACAAACAAAAAAATGAATCAAATTGCTCCAATTTGAGAAGTGACACTGTTTGAACAGCGTGGCTGCTCGAATGTTTGTAGTTCACAGCTTTAAAGCCACTGTTTGGCCCCTAGAAGAAAAACACAGATATAAAAAACACTCACAGTGACACTCTGTGCACCAGCCTGCCATTCAACATAGATCACCTTGAACCAGTTTCAGCACGCTCCCCCTTCCAGTATCCCACAAAAACTGGACTCAGAGTTCCTGCTTACAGTGGCAAGACCGTCTGCAGCCTACAGACCGATGAACAGAAAATGGGCTAAAAAAAAAAAAAAAAAGGCAGCACATGAGAGTCCAGGTGCCACATGGGCTTGCATGGCTGAAGATGCAAAGAAACTGCGGCCTGACCAAGGCTTGGACTGGGAATTAGGATACAGAACATTCCCAACACCACTGGATCACCCCTTTCCTCACACTCCTGGAATGGACATCCATTTTCTCAATAAGGACCGCATTCAATTTAACACTCCTGCTAAGAGAAACAATGCCATGCAACTGCCCCATTGCGCAATGACAAAAGTGCTTCCTGGCACGACAAGTTTCCCAGAGAAACCTTTCATGCCAGTGAACACTAGTGCACTGGGAGTCATTTACCCTAGTGCGACATAATGTACGCTACTTGGATATTCCCCAAGTAGTCCTCAGTTCTTTAGACACCTGTGTACTCTCCACTTGCACAAAGCCACACGCTGCCCTTCTTTCCAGCACAGTGAAGGCACAGAAAGAGACCAAGAAAAAAAAAAACCTAAGCATTCGGTCCAGCCCTTCTCCAGTACGTAGCTCTCTATGCACAGAAGAGCTTCCCACACTGAAAGCAGCAAACATACAACAGGGAAGAAAATACTGTCTTGAAAGACTAGATAACGTTCATTATTTTCCAAGGCACATCAACGGAAGGGACACGATGGTATAAGGAGGTTGGACTAGCACTTGGCAGATGTTGCTTCAAGTCTTCTCTCAAGCCACAAAGCACACTGCGTGACCTTGGACTCGTAACAATTTCTCAGTATAATTTGGGAAAAGACTACATGGACCTTCCTCCAAGGAAGGGAAGTTTTCAAAAATGAAGCAAATGAATTAAATGTTTTTAATCACTCATGCTCTACTTTCAAGCTGAAAGGAGGCCATTTGAAAAGCAATACTTCAACTTGGAGGAAGGTTCCTGTTATCCTATCCCACTCATGGTGTCCTCTTAATTTTGACTACTATACTACGACCAATCCAAGAAAGTGTGCTAAAACTACATGAAGCAAGCTCACATTCAGAAATCCTAGTAAGCGTGAACCCAATGCTGGATAATCCATATTGATACATTCTGGTACAGCTCACCAAGAACTGCTTCATCTCAGTAAAATCAAAATATCATTCCAATCTTTGAAAAGTTCCCTCCAAATATGGCCAGTACAAACAGAAAGCACAAATAACTTCCCACTTCAGAATGTCTCCAGCTGAAAGCAACAGAACTTACATGTGGGCTGCAGTCTGTGTATAAAGCGATAGATAATGAGCTGGTTAAATTGGAGTATTATGGCAGTACAGGAATGTTGCAGGACTGATGAAAGAGTAACAAAGGGAAAAGCAGCAGAAAGCTTACACAGTATACACTTTGCACATACCACTGCATGGCATCTAATTAGCAACAGTTCAAAGTAATGGGGTTAATGAAACAAAGATCACAAGATGCTTCTTGTGCTTTCATTTCTTCCTTCGCCATTTCCAATATAGCTTTGCTTCAATAAGCGTCTACGCTCAGATCACTTACTCAGGAGTAATCCCAGCATCACTGACGGGCTGACATCTATGTCAGAGACAATAGAGTTTTGAGGAAGAAGAAAAAGAATGCAAGTTTGAATATCGACGATTTTGAAGGCAATTATGCACAAACGGTTCTGTTGGTGGAAAAAATGTATTTGCTTGCTGATTGCATTTTAAAGACTTTGTGGAATGCTGTATCACTAATATCCCTAATATAATGTTCATATTCAAGTGCTGTCTTGTTATTTTAATGATCCCCACCACCACATGGCCTCCTGCCTTTGTGACTAAATAGTCCCATTCAGCAGACCATACAGCCCTGCATTTGAACCACGGTGTCATGCAGCATCTCACACAGCATCGTCTTTTCAAAACAAGAATGCCTTTAAGGTCTCTATAAGGCTGCCATTTTTTTCCCTAGTCCTGCTCCTATGCCTTGAACAGCAGTGAAGCATAGAGAACAGACAGGTTTCTTGGCATGGAAGTAACACGATCAGAAAAGGATTACTGACTATATTTCAGTAGTGCCAGGCTGCTGTTGAAGGTACAGGGCAAGATAAAGAGATGAAACCCTTAGCAGCACAATCCTTTGCATGCTGATTCAGAAATCACTCACACAGAAATCAGTGAAATTTAATTGGAAGCAAGCATTCACAGGGCTGTAGTCCTTGCAAGTTAATGCTATGGCCCCAAACATACCGACTCACAAGTAAGCCTAAATGAAAGCAAGTGACAAATGAACCCTGCACTCTCCCAGTCAAAATCTGTGCCATCTATATTTGATAAACACTGAGGGAGATTTACATGGAAGATCTCACATCTTTTAATCACTTTATTTTTATTCATTTCTTAGATTTCTTACCAGCCCCTTAAAGAAAAAAAGACTCAAATACACCCCCACTGTTATGGGGGAGAAGTTTTGCTGCTGCTGTTTTCAGCTCTACTCCACACTTAGGCTACCACAGGTGATATACCAGAAGTAAATTTGTATTCACATTATGTGCCCAATGGATAAGAAATTTAATTTTTATAGCTCTCTATATGGAATACAGCTTGCAAATGCCAAACTACAAGGAATTCAAAATAGGATCAATTCTTCTCCCTTCTTGGAAACAATCTTGTAAGTGTCTGAGTACTTGAGAACATGAAAGAATATTGTTGCTTTTCTGAGCTCTTTTGATCTCTCTCTCTCTCTCTCTCTCTCTCTCTCTCTCTCTCTCTCTCTCTCTTTCTTTCTCTCTCTCTCCATGGTACAGCCATTCATGAGTGATGGCAGAAATGTCTTTTGAAAATAAATGGCACACCTTCAAGTGTGTTCAGATACATCCTGGCTGGACCTTCCTGGGTGCCTCAGTTATGACTTGAAAGGGATGCTTGATTTTTAAATTTGTTTTAGGTATCAAAATGTGAAGCCTTGTATCAGCCTTCAAACCTTATTCTCACAGCACTGACTTTATGAGTTTCTCCATGTCAACACAAGAGGCAGAAAGTAATCAGACTGGCAAGAAGACATAATGGAAGTAAGGAGAAGACGGGTTGGTAATTCTTGCGGCACGGCCCAAGGTATTACGTTGACACTTTGCAGGAGGCATATCAAAAAGGTTAAGGTTACAGCACTTCGCAGATTCTTCAAATCCATGAGCAGAGGGGTCGCCGCGTGCATACACACACAGCAGTGCTAATAGCTTCACAGAAGTTAAAGCACTGGCACAAATTTTAGTGCGCAAGAGCACATTCCCCGCACAGCCTACTGCTAGGCATGCGACTCGGAAGTAAGGCCCACTGTTTTCACCAGAGCTTAGCCTCCAGGAAGCATTCAGACGAGAATTGTAGCCCAACACTTCCATCCTGCTTTTCAGGTTGCCTAAGTAGGCACAAACTAGCTGCCAACTTTAAAAAAAAGAAGAAATGCAATGTTAAATGCATAAATGAACTGGATGTCCCAGCGCGATGCAAGGCAAAGACACAGGCAGGAAAGAAATAGTGATTTTAAATCACAACTGAAGCATTCATCTTCATTTCCTCAGAACAAGAAGATACCGGTTCATGTGTTAATGGGTAATTATTGTGAGATTCCTTGGTTTCGATCCTTGACATAGCTGGGAGACTTCAGTCCAACAGACTTGAGGGTTGTGGCCTTCATCTTCTCCCACCATCAACATTATTAGCACATTTTACAAAAAGAGAAAAAGGTGTTGAGAATCTTGATCATCAAGTAAGGAAACACAACAAGAACATTTAGGGATATGATGCCGTGCTCAGAGAAAAATACTCGTGGCCTTGCGACATAAATGCCACTGCGACCAGGTAACAAAGTGGGAGAGAAACAAAACCGAATTGTACGGATAAGCCATTTCCCAGCATGGATGGAAGACAAATCACGAACAGAATGTTAAATCTCTTATGTTGACGGCCACATCCTTTCTTAAACTGGAAGGAGGCAACGCCGTGCGTGTATGTGTGCGCGCACACGTGGGTGCATTTAAGTAGCACATTTTCACAAGGATTCACCCAAGAGATTCTGCATGACCAGCAATTCATTGTTGCTGGTGGCAGAGGTGGGGGCAAGTACCGAGGCCACTCTGTAATAATATTTCACAATCCTGGATACACACTGTATGACTATCTTTTGCCCTGCATCTCCAGGCATACAGTTAACTCAGCTAACAGACTGCATTCAGCCTGTATATGCGCCAAGTAGCATGCTCATGTGACTCCTGACTATTTAACAAAATGAATCATTGATAAACGGTGGAAACGAGATCGTGTTTAAAGCAGTTTTGAGGGTGGTGGTGGGGGAACCCTAGTTTCTTTCAAGAAAAATCACTATATTTTACTTCTGCACTTCAAAATAAAACACATTTCACTTTAACTCAAATTTAGCCTTGAGAGAAAAACATTCTGCCATGCAGCGTCTGACAGGAGCCATGATTGACACTGCCAGAACAAAAAGGTGACTAGCATAGTTCCAGCAGCACCTTCTCGTCGGGTGCCTGTGCGGAGTTACATTGATGCAGAGCAATCCAGTTTGCATTACAGCAGTATGGAGAGTTACTATAATTCTTCTTTTGGACTGCTCCATTTTTTTCTGTTCTAGAATTTCTATTAATATTTTATTGGAAATGCCAAATTCATTCTGTTTTAAGAGACTTGTACTGGTGAATCAACAGGTATTTTGCATCTTTCCTGTTAGAAATCTAGAAAACAGACCCTATGCTCATTTTTGAGCGGGATATCGGAGTCCCCAGCCCTAACCAAAAAATAAAGTACAAAAGACATGCCTATTTGGAATTTGACCTTCCTGGAAGTTTAGGTTTCATAATTGTGGATGATCAGGATATTACATTCACAGAATAAACCACTTACTGTGCAATAGACTGGCTATGCAGTTTGTACCCTCCTCCTGCTTCCAGTCACCATTCTTTGAAGGGAAGAAGTTTTCAGAGTGAAAAGCAAAGTAGGCTGCATATCCATACCCAGAAGTACAATCAGTCCTTGCAAATAAAATTTATATGAAATTTTATTCATATAAATGAGAGAGTGCACACATTTCCTCTCTCCAAACATGAGCTCTAAAACATATATTACACACAGAGACACACACCGTATACCAAGCAAATTGGTCAAATGCTATATAGAAATGTGAACTCATTTATAACAGGAACATACACTAGTGCTGAAATCTATTTGTTGGGACTATCATGAGGCTCCCATCCTACAGCTGTTTACCCAGGAGTAAGATCCACTGAATGCAATTGAGTTATTCCTGAGTAGAGATGTTAATCAGAATACTCCAGACCTTTCCCACTCCCTGCAACACTTACAGTTCCCAGAAACAATCTTTCCCATAAGGCAAATCAGCTTCCACTGTAAAAGAGAGTACCTCTAGCAGAAAGAACTTAATATCCTGTAACAATAGCCATAACACGCAATCATGAGTTTGAACTTTAAAGCTTAGAGGGGGAAAAAAGATCTACTGCAAAATAAAAACTTAGCCTGAAATCCTAAGACACACTTACAAAGGAGTAAACTCCACTGAAAACAGAGAGGCTTTTTTCTCTGTAAATATGCATAACACTGCACTGTAAAATTATACATATTGATACCAAGCTATAATTGGAAATGTGACTAAGGGAAAAATCTTCAATAAATCCACAGCATTTTGTTTTTTAATTTGGGCCTAATACCTAGCTTATCCCTATGCATCCACCCAAGTCAAAAGAACTATGTTAATAGCAGCTATGGCTAAATCAATAAGTTCACAGTTACTCTATTATTACTAACTCACAAAACAAGCCACGCAAAATAATGTAGGAATGAAAAAAAAGCGTAGGTAGTTCATCTTAAATGTTGATTTATTTTTATCTTTGTTTATCAATGGCTCTAGGGCAGAGGAGAGCAAAGAAGAGGTAATACAGTGATGACATAGGCTATTATGCTCATCGACAGCAAAAATGCTCTATGACTTGACAAAATGCCCATTGAACAATTCCCCTCCTTCAATAAATCATGATGAAATTCATTTAATTAACATTATGTCAATAAATCTATCACTTTTTATAAAGTTATAGATAATGCAGTGTTTGTTTTTTATAAATGCGTATATCAACTGAGGGTACAGACACCCCCATTTCTCTTATTGGATCTAGTAATACTATACTAGCGGATTAAAGTCAACATGCAAGCATTTCCTGTGTATAGCTATTGTGCTGATTTCGTATCATTAAAATGGCTCCTAAACAAGCAGATTAGCTGATTAATTGATGATTAAGACTACAGGAAGATCAGTCATTACATCCAAATATGCACATAAAGAGCAAACTAATTGACAACCACACACGGGTCAGAACGATCATTTTCTGAAAGCAGTCTTTTAAAAGCATGTCTAAATTGCTTGCACCTAAACACATCAAACTTTCAGAATTGTCATGCACAATAAACAGTTGAACTTCTATGTTCAAATTCTGCTGCCTAGAAGTCTGGAAGGCGGAGAAACACCTGCAATCCATCAATAGAAACAAACAGATAAACTCTCAAAATTGCAAGAGTGGCCATGAAAAACACCATCCGAACAGAAAGATAGCCTCACTTTTACTTTAAGATGCCTACGGAATATATTTTAGCACAACACACACTGGGAAATAATGGCTAATTGAGTTCTCATGTTGATTGTGTGCATCAGAAAGGAGTTGGAGAAAAGTTCCTTGATGTAGCAGCCATTTGGGTGGAGTGGGGATGACTAAGGCTGCCATTCATTGTGTTTTGCTCTCTTCCATGCACAGTGCCCGAAGGCACTGCACATTGCCCAGTAGTAAATACCAGCTTGTATGCTAGGTAAGTGACACACAGCCCAGTCTCTCCCCAATACAGTGGATTATTGTAGTTGAGGGCGGGGGTGGGGCAGAAGAATGACAATTTGGACATGCAAGCTCTGCATCGCAAGAACATCTTGTTACAAATCATCACACTACAACCCTTCGCCAGCATAACTCCTGTGAATCGGATGGGATTCATCAGTAAATATAAACACTCGCCAGCACTTAAATGACAATTGGGTTTATTATCTGAGAATAAGTGGCCACAAATGGCACTTGTTCCTCAGGTACAATGGTGGGGTGGGACGCCACTCCCCAAGTAGTCTGTTTCAAGGGACACTTCACACTCCTGTGAATAAAAATCTGTCTAGCAAAGGAAGCTAAGAACTCATCTGGAGTCCAGTAAAACTTAACCTACAGTGTCAATTTGTAAAGGATGTTTAGAACGGTGCTTCGTTATCTGTTTCTCTATATCCTGTCCAGCAAACCACTGCTTACAGTAAGAATTCACAAACAGTGCATTTGTCAAAGAGACGCGATAAATGGGGAAGATGTTCTTAATGGGTCTCCTGGTGTGGTGCAAAGCAATGCCAATTCCTTGCCATAAATATTAACATTGGAAAAAGATTTCCATACAAGAGGCAATGACAAATACAACAGAACACAGAAGAGGGATCAAAAATCAGAGATTGGCATTTGCTCTTGCTGCCTAAACCACCCTGCAACCACACTTTAAAAGATGTGTTTTATTCCATCAGTTTTCCAAATGAAATACATGCCTTGCAGATGCAGCATACAGAAGCACAGAAAAGAAAGTCTGAACTCTGAACATAAAGGCAACATGTTCCATGTCTGAAGCTTTACCTGAAAAAAAACAAACTATATCAGATCTCTCCTTATGTTAAGCAGAACCACAACTATAAAGAGGATTTGCTGGATTTGTCACTCCCAGAACAAGACTTTAAGAAGAGAAAGAAAAAAAAAAAGCACACGCACAGAGAGCCTGTATCAGTCCCGTTTACCAGTATTCTTCCTTACAGATAGATAAATAGGCAGAGATACGCAAAGAGAAAGCGGGGGAGAGGGGGTCACTTCCAAGCAGATTCCCCAACTCAGCCCTAACTTTTTCAGAGCATAATTGTGACAAGTAGCTGCTTGATAGATGTTCTCCTTGATAAACGACTCGCTCAAAAAAGACACAGTAGCTTTCATTTCCTGACCACAACATACTTTTAATTTGCACCAGCAGAACTGCTGGAGTGTGACTCACTCCTCACTCCGACTCTCCAGCTTTTCAGGGGGGTGGGTGATCTACCTCTGACAGACCACATCACCAGGCAAAACAAAAACAGTAACTCGTGGCATCTGCCCACAACAATCACTGCATTTGGTTTCGCTTTAATTCAGTCGCAGAACTGATGACATTTGTTCTCTCCCCTTTTCTCCCCTACCCCAGTCCGACAACTGGGGTGGCTGCAAAAGCATTTCCCCAGCCCAGACATTCGACTGAGAAGTAAGAGGGCACATGCTGGGCTGCTGGGAGAGGGCGAAGGAGACACGTGCCGTGCCATATACAAAGCAATGCAGTCCAGCTATGATTACTGTACATTACGACTGCTAGAATTATCATCATCATCATCCTCCTCCTCCTCCAGGAATTGCATTTAAACAGTGGCCACCATCCACCCCATCCAATTTCAGCTCTCAGCACACCATCCAATTCCCGATTTAAAATTTATAAATGTAATATCCTCATCACAAGCAGCAGGTCCAATCTGCTGTGAATATATATTACAGCTTTAACATCACAGAGGGAAATCTCCCATCTGGCAATCACATTCGCTCCAACAGCTTTGGGAAAGAAGCGGGGGGGGGGGGAGAGAAAGCCCAGTCTTCCTGTTCTCCCCTCACCGCCCTCCCCGCTGAAAACATGTCTCTAAAATAAACAGTTGCCGTATTGATCACCTCAAAGTCAACAAGTCCCAACGCCAAAAAATAAAATGAGATGAAATAAAAATTAGACGATGCACGCAGATCATCCCTCTCCTTGAAAGAGCAGCTCGGGGTTCCTGTGGAGCTCTGTGGGCACCCACAGCATCCACCTGGGAGGTCATGCTGGGCAAATGTCCTCAAGCTGGGATGCGGGTTTGGATTCAGGTCTGCACTGTCGCCAGAGCAGCAACTACACCCGAGCCCCCTGCTCCCCATGCAGCACCAGCACTGGCCATGAGTTTTTGCCCTGCACCTATTTGTTTCTGCCCAGAGCTATGAAAAGCAGGTCTAGCCCCATGCCTGCCCCCTCCCCACAAATGCCTAATTTCTGCGTGCAGGTTTGTGTGCAGAAAATAAACCCGCCGGAGTTCTCCAGGCTTCTGTACCTCAACATGTGTACACTGCATCGGAAAGATAGGTTGAAATCCTTCCTGCTCCATTTCATCAGACTTCTCCCCTCCCCCTTATTTTTGAAGGTTGAATGTGTCCTCTTACAATATTTTTAAAAGTCTGTTTCAGCACCTGATCATTGCATTGTGCAATACAGCAATGACAAGCAGCTATATGGGAAAAGAGGCCAGAAAATATACAGGCCATTATTAAAACTCTAGGCTGCTGGGCGCAGGGGAAGGAGAAAGAATTGGTTATTGTATCCATATGAAGCATATAATTCTATCCTAAGCTAAAACCCACACAAAAAGTAAGAGGGGAACATAGCAACTGTAGTACAGCAAAACTAACCACTTTTACTTTAAGATGAAAAAAGGAAGCATTATCCATGTGTTTAAGCACAGATGTGTGCATGATTTTTCCCCTCCTCCTTTTACAGTCAGTGAGTTTACTAATTTACATACTATTTGAGTGTACACAGTGCACTACTGGTAACATGCAACTTTCGGTTTATGACCGGGAACAAAAGTAGGACTACAATCAACACAACTGGAAACCACATGATAACACAGTGCACACACACGCACGCACACAATTGTTTGTTTATACAGTTGAAGCTTTACCACTAATATCAGGCATTAACATCGCTAGCCATATCCACATGCAAAGTCCTCAAAGGTTTTTCAGCATGCTCTTTAAAACATCATTATTTAGATGCAAAAAGAAAACAGGAGGAAGTAGATTCCAAAGCAGACATACCATAAACACTGGTGCTACTGATCATTTCTCGCTGGCAGCACAAAAAAGCTGAATTGGATTTTTCTTCTTCTCCTCCTCCTCTTCCTCCTCCTCACAAGCAGGAATTCCAAAGGTTGCTTTTCATTAAAGCCACTTTTCCTCTCAGCTATCAAATGTCACTGCCTTGAAACGTGGTCCCTTTCGTCAGGTATTCATTTAACCTACATGCATATAATTAAATGGGAAAGCAACATCAACAAAAAGGAGATCTCAGATCACAGGAGAAGAAAGAAAGGGGGGGGGAGGGAGAGCACATGACCACGAATACAAGTCCATGTCAATTTCACTCACTTCCCATTGAAACTAACAAGAGCTCCAGGGAGGACAGTAATAGGATCAGTGGATTGTATATACCATTAAATTATACATCTTTCTCTCTGTTCCAAGGCAACAATACGCCCACCGGGTCCCCCCCATGATGATGTGCTTACATTTTACTGCATCAGCTTCTCTGACATATTCACGCCCCCCACCCTTAACTAAAATACTGCAATTTAACCCTAACTTTTCCCTTCCCTTCTATCCTTATTTCCACTAATTTGCTTAAAAGTTAGTTCTCCCGAATTTACTCAAGTCCCATCTTTTCCACCCGTTATGGCTTTGATTAGAACTTGAAAAATAAAGAGGAGCCCCACTTGAAGTGAAAGTCCATTAAGGAGTGGGGGGAGTTATAAATCTTGCAATCGCGAACTCTTTTCCCTACTATTGTTAGCAATGATCAAGGAAGGAAAAACCATCCACCGCGATTCTCTCTCTCTACTTTCCTCACTGCGCTTAGAAGAGAATTAAAAAAGGAGGGGGGCAATAATAAACCAGGCTGGAGTATTTCCTATAAATAAATATTCGCGCTTAGATTTAATATTTAAAAGGCGCACGCGGCAGGAAATTTAAAGCCGTCTGCGAGGCATTTAAAATGATTTAAAAAATGTTAAAACAGAACAATCGGGGGGAGCGGGGGAAGGGAGAGGAATAGCAATGGAAGATCTTACCTGGAGGTTTGGTAGAGAAGCCCGGTAGGTTAAAGCAGAATCGATCCTATCTGTGCGTTGATGAATGGGGGCTCGGGTTAAGTGAAGGTGCCTATGATTTGAAATCATTCCAAGTTTTTGAAGGGAAGACTGACTGCAGCCTCTGCCATGTTGGAATTTCAAACCCAAAACAGCTGCTTTGCACAGAGCCAGCATGCCAGCAGCTGAACGCCTGCGCAGAGCGCCGCCGAGCCAAATTCAAATCACTTTCACACGAAGAGCCAAAGATCAGTTTTCAACACCCCCGCCCCCCAAAACAGGAGGAGCGGGGGGGTGGAGGCGGCGGGTGCGCTGGGGGGGAGGCACAGAGCCGCGCACCAGATTCATGGGCGAGAGCGCGGGCCGAGCTCAATGGCCGCGCTGCCGCCGCCGCCGCCGCCGCCGCACAAGGCAGGCCCTGGCTGCGCAGGTCAGGTTACAGAGTCGGGTTGTCGCTCGCAAGGAAGCAGGCAAGCAGTGCCTGGAGGTGGCCGGGAGGTCACGGCAGAACAGCCAGGAATCCTTCCCTCCCCTCGTGCGGCCGCGGGAGGGCCCGCGGGAACTTGGCGACTTGGGCTGCCCGCTCCCAGCCTCGCCTGCCCCTCCTGCAGCCGCGGGAAGACTTCTGGCCGCCCGGGTCGTTTCCCTGCCGCCGGGGAGGCTCCATGGCTGCGTCCCCGTGCGCGCCCCGCCCGGCCGCCCCAGCGCCGGTGAGCGCCTCTGCCTTCCCCTCCCCCTTGCAATAAGCGGCGGCGGCGGCGGCGCCTCCAGCTCCTACGGCAGCGCGGCGGCGGCCAGGACGCCTCTGCACATCCCGCTCGCCTCGCTTCGGCGCCCTTTGGGCGGTCGCGGCGAGCTGCCGCCCGAGCCTCTCGCTCGCGTGCTTTGGTCGCAAGGCGAGCCGGGCGCGCATACGGCGGGGAAGCGTGCCGTGGGGCTCCCGACCCGGGAAGGGCGGCGCGCCGTCAAGGGATCGCACGGAGGATGCCGGCTGGCGGCGGCGGCGGCGCGGACAAGGCGAAGTGCGAATACAGAGCTTCGACTCGCCTTTCCTCCTGGCTGCATTTCATTCCCCACCCGCCCCGCTTCTAATTCTTCGAAAGCGGCGCTCCCTTGCTCAAGAAGGGTTTCTTCGCCCAGCACGATCCTGAGCAGCTCTCCTCCAAAAAGTACTTTTGCCGCCCTCCTGCTCACGCCTTAAGAGCTTAATCGAGTGTTAGCAAATAAAGTGAAGCCCTTCCTTGGGAATAGGTCGGATGCGTTAGGACAGCCATCCCGTTAAGCTCCGGGGGACTTTCTGTTTAGTGATTGTGTTTTAAGTCTACGCCCAATCCTAGGCAAGTTTCCTCGGAACTTCCATGGAAGGCTTCTCTGTTTATGTTTTACGGAAGGGGAGTCTGTGTTAGTCGGTGGCAGCAGAAACGAACAACAAAACCCCAGCCACCTTCAGATACGCACCTGTGTAACAACATAAATTTTGTGAACTACTTTTTATCAAGTGGATGAAATGTTATCTTGAGTGGGGGGAGGGCTGTAAATGGTTGTCACTGCCCGTACTTCCCCCACTTCATTTGCCTCCCACCGCCCTTTTTATAAACATCCACCCGATGTGCATAGCCAGCCACCATCCTGTAATTCAGGGTAACACTACATGCATTTGATGAAGTGGAGTGTCATCCGCACTTTATGTCATGATATCTTTCTTCACGTTTACGTGCCACATTGTTTCTGTCCCTTTAACAAGTGACATCACCAGTGACATCATGTGGGTGAGGAACCAGCTAGCCGGCGGTGGGACACAGGGGGCGGGGAGGGGGGAGAAGAACCAATTAAGAAAACCCAAAGTGCACTGAGGCAAGTAGCAAGTCCGATTTTAAGTACTTGATGACTTCTGGGTATATTTTCAAATGGCTGTAATACACTTAGAGCACAGTCTTCTCACTCTCATGGCACAGATGCTTGGACTCCGAAAAATCCTATGTTCTGCCTGACTGTTGGGAGACTATAGAATTGCTTTCTTAGAGAAATTAGGCCTACTAGAAAGTTGGCCCAATTAAACCCAGCAAGGCTTATGTCTAAGTGAAAGTGCAAAGGATTGGACTGTACTTCTTCTGACTGATTGCACTCTGATTGGCAAGTGTCAGTTTTCCTATTTGTAAAATGGGAATAATCAGTACTAAATATCAGTATCATCTTCAGTGGTTACTCTGAGCCTTAAACTCAGTAAGGATCATCCTGGCACTAGTTGTTAAGTACAGGTCTCACATCAGCATTAGTTTTATTCATAATGTAAGCTGTGAGAGTTCATCAGCAAGAACTCAGCCATTAGAGTGCCTCCTTTCACACTGAAAAGCCAGGCAAGGCGCTTTCCTTAAGGATTTCCATTTCACCCTGTGTTTCTCTTTCACTGGTTATAACGGAGGTGCAGCAGCAGCAGCTCGCAGGCCTAATCCTCCAGGCTGGAGGTTTGGAGCCCCTGTTATAAACAGGGCACCCAAATCTGGTCCACACAGCCTCTTGCTATTCCTCCGGGGGCAGATCTTAAGCCTGTTCCCCGGTGAAGGAGCAAAGTGAGCCAGTGTGGTGCAGTGGTGAAGAGTGTGGGTCTGGGACTCCAGTGATCTGGGTTCTAGTCCCTGGTCAGCCATGGAGCCACCTGAGTGACTTTGGCCTGTCGCAGACTCTCAGCCCAGCCTACCTTACAGGGTGGTGGTTGTGGGGGTAAGATTGAAAGCAGGAGGAGGAGAATGATGCAAGCCACTTTGAGTTTGTTGCAAGAAAACAGGTGAGATCGAAATCTAATAAATAAATTGCATCATGTGCCATGGCCACAGCCATTGATGTGTGGCCACACCCAACTAACATAAATCCCCACAGAGGACAGGGGTTCATCCTGAAAGTAGTCGGACTCCCTCCATTATAATATGTACTTTGAGATTTGCCCTAAACCACTTTGGACAGAGAAGGTGAATCAGCAAGAGAATTGCAGCCCACTGTCTTATTCAAAGAGAAGCCCAGTATTAAGCCTTTGGGAAGGCATCTCAATCTTTAAGTATGGATAGGAAAATGCATAAAAGCTGGGAAGCCGCTGAACAGTCCGGAAAGTGGGAGAAGCCAGGATGTTGGGGTGGGCCCAGTTGGGGAACCCCAAAGGGCCAGATCTGGCCCCAGCCTGAAGTTTTTCACCCTTGCCTTTGTCTTGAGGGTTGTGTCACTCTACTCTCAAAGCCACCCAAATCTACGTCGACGTTGTTCTGCTTCAAATGGGTGTCCTCAAGTCCATGCCCAGCTTCTGCAAAGGACTGGCATAAAGCCTTGTGAAGGATGTGCTTCTGTCTGGAATAAAAGGAAATCCCCATGGGATTTCTCAGTTGGCTTTTACAGTTTCTTCACACTGCTAGAGGCGCCTTCATGTGGGACTCGTCACATTGTTAAGGGCTGTCTCGCAAACACACACATGTGTATCTCTTTTCCTATTGCTCCCATGGCAATGTGTGTGATTTTTGCTCATGCCCAACCTCTTCATCTACAATTGAACCATTGTGGAGCCCAAGCATATGCGTGTTTGCTCAGAAGCACATCCTACGGAGTTCAGTGGAACTGATTCCCTCGTAAACATGCAGAGGTTCACAGCACAACAGCATAATACTATACCCCCTTATGTCTAGGACTTATTTGCAATAGTATAGCATCAGGCTATTAACCTGCATTTTTATCAATCAACCACAGATTTGAATTTACGCTCTTTTGCTCCTTTTCACAAGTGTCCCTGTTTGCCTCCATGCAGGCAAATACCACACAGCCCGTGCTGGCCCTTACCAGGTCCATATACAAGAATTTGCCTCCACAAATATAAATTGCATTTGTAGCTTTTTTTAAAAAAAGACAATTAGTACGATTGTGAATAGAATTATTCTATAGAGCTTTATTTTTTAAATAAAGCTGTAGGTGCATTTAAGTTGTGTGTATCAACATTATTACCCAGTTCTATCTGTGTAGTCATCTCTAAGATGTTACGTTTCTATAAATGAAACTTTTTTTTAATCTACACAAGCTGAAAATTACATTCTTGGAAAATGCCTTTTATCAGCTTTAATCAATTCTCCAAAACACAAAGCCTTTGTAACTTCCAATTGATAGATTATTATATTTTAGATACGACCGTCTGCTTTCCCTCACTTTGGAGAGGTCCATCTTGCTTCTATGGAGATAATGGCCTCAATGCAGGAGGATTCCTGTCCGCCTCTTGCTGAAGGCCAAGCGCATGTTGGTCTGCCAAAAGATAAGTGCCGTAAACATTGATGAGCTGCTCATCTGTTTGGCAGAGGGCCTCAGTTTAAAGTTCTCCATGGTCTAGGACCTCCATTCTCCAGAGAACATCTTCCTCTAGGTAAAGGTTTCTCATCCAAGCTCCTACAACTCTTATGACATGAAGTGAGGTGATCATGAGGAAGGACCAGGACCTTTATACCCTCAGTGCTATGGAATGGTGTCCCACAAGGCTTGGTTGAATTCATCTCTCCCAGCCTTTGGGAAAAGCATGTAGTGACCAAGGAGAGATTTGCATGGTGCTGATTTTGAAGTTGTATGGTACCAGGTTGTATCCATCCAGGCGGGTACGTTTCAGTGTGTGGCCCTGATTGTGGGTTTTATCCATTCTACCGTGCTTTGTGGCTTTGTTTTCATCTCTGCTTCTGTTCTTTTATGCTTCTAGTGTTTAAAACATTTTTGAAGTTATTTTTATTGCACGAGAGACTGAGTGTGAGTTTTTATGAAAGGGTTTCATAAAGATTGTCAAAATAGGTGAATAATAACATCATTATCTGGGAGGACTTTTGCAGCACAGCCCTAAGGTGAGGGAGACAATTGTGTGACATCTGCCACTTCCAGAGCCTCGCTGGCTTGCACTAGCCAGTCCAGGAGGTATGTTTCCATTTGAGCTGACCTTAGTTTGTGCCACATTGCTTCTTCAAATACCCCAATTTGGATGGGAGGGGAGCTATGAATGCTCTCTCTCAAGGAACAGAGCGACCCTGGGGCCTTTCCAAGGAGTAAAGGAGTTTTACACGCAGGAATTCCTAGGTCACCACTGCCCTGTCCACAGAGGTCTCCAGTTTGGGAGGCACAGGAACAGGGCCATTGGGATAGATACAGACTTCCTACTTGTTGGAAAAGGTTAATGCTCTACCTAGAGGTAAACTAAAATAGGCTTGGCTGTATGAGCTACTGGTGTGAGATGCCATGAACATGTGATGTTGGGACCCAAATTTTTGAAATGAAATACAGTTCCCTTTCCCCTATCCATCAAAGGATCCCTGTTGTCAAAACTAACCACCCCAACAATCTGTGAAGTGATGCACAGAAAGGGGGAGATGCACTTAAACAACAGCCAGAGTCGGATCTTTTCCTGCCCAGCACCATTCTGTGTCAGCAAAATGGCCAATCTGCAAACAGGAAGCTGTTTCTACTCATAAGGGCTGGTTTGCTGCATCGATCCAATGTGAGCTTAGAGATTTAAGCATCCCCAAAGACCATTCAGATAATTTCAGCACCTGCTGTGCATGCAGAAGCTCTCAGCTTTGATCCCTGGCACCTCCAGGTAGGGTTCGAATTCTGGAGGGTTCCAGGAGCTGCCAGTCAGTGTTCATAGGACTAACTTGCTCAACCAATTGCCTGACTCCTGCCTGGTATGATAAGGCAGCTTCCCATTCAGCTCTTGCCTCAGCTGTGCACTAGCATAGTGTTAGGTAAGATCCCATCTCTTAGCATCACTCCTTTTTATTGCTGAAATTGTAAGAAAATAACATTGATCTACTCTGTTGTAAGGCTCATTTTGTGTATTTTTACTTGCAAGTTTGTCCCAGTATTGATTTCCTGTATTTGGGTCCAGAAAGCTTAACAATTTGGTTTTCTAGTAAGGAAATGCAAGTTTATATTCATATTTAAGAAAAGCTCCTGTCCTCCCCACAAATCTACAGTACAATGTCAGCAAAGTAAAAATCTACATCATTTTTTTAAGCTGCTCAGCCTCCTCCTATTATTACTCCACAAATGGACAGGATAACTTAACAATATTGCACATTACCAGTACAATAAGTTCTCCAATAAGTTTCCATAAAATCACAATTTATTTTAAAGCTCATCATTTGTAATTCTATTCTCATAAGATCATTAGAGGCAGGGGTCTTTTCAATTTTAAAAGACCTGCTAATAGTCTTCACAAAAGAATTTATTCAGGCCCTTGACCTTAAATTGATACAACTGCACCACATAATCAGAATTAAGAGATGAGTCAAAGTAATATTCTGCAGTATCAAGGGGGTCAAAGTGGTCCTTTAGCAACTCGTGTACCACAAATGTGATGCTGATTTCAACATCACTGCAACAACCTCCTGTGGCATCCAGATCCTTTAGAGACTCTTTTAGGAAGAGCGTATCAAGGAAAGATTTAGCATACTGTTCAGTGCATTTGCTTAACACTGGGAAATGTTTGAGTCTACCGGAGTGGGAATATTACAGGAATGGCTTAGGAAGCTTGTGAGAGACATTTTACTTTTGAAACGCATGCTGTAGAAGTCAGCAATTCAGTCCTTGTAGCATCAGAGCAACTGAAAGCAGCATTTTGATAGAAACCAGTTTGATATATTCCCACTGCATACTGGTTGTGGCAATGAACCACCGCAGGCCCCAGTCTTTTCCACAGAACTCAAGGTGTGAGCAAGCCATCATTTTGGTTGGGGGCTGTCGATTCATTCACACAATGACCATGGTTCAACAGAACTCTAAACAATAGTTTAGCATTATGTGATTAAATTCAGCCCTGGGGTCTCCTTTCTACCCTCCCATCCACTGTTGTGTCCATGAAGAGATCAGAAACTATTGCTTCCTTTCTAATCTAAGTGATACTTCTATTCTGTGGCTTAGGGAAATAAGCCTACATCAAACTATAGTTTGGAATACTGGCTTCTTTCTCTATAGTGAAGAGTTCAGACAAAATGCTTATGATGCCCTTCAGTGTCTGTTACTCGAAAGCTAAAAGCATCTTTGAACAGGATGCTGCCATCCACAGCCCACTTGGAAAAGCACAGGTCATTCTCAGGGCCTCCAGATCCACAAAACTGAAAGTCTTTTGCTGTATCAAGTCTGCCAGAGGCAGCTGAAGCAATTTCCCTTTTAATTAACCCTTGCTTAGCCCATTTCCAAGTATCAAAAGGTGAGAAGATCTGCCTGTCAATGTGCCACTCCTCTGGCTGATAAAACCAGGGGTTGGTCACCCCAGCAGCACTTCCCCTCCACACACACACACACACACACACACACACACACACACACACACACACGGCCCAACTGGATAAAATGAGAAATGGTTCTTTATTGCTTGGTCATGCTGGTTTCTGGTCCTCCTGATCATCCCAGTTTTGATCCCCCGAAAATGCTATGTATGTTGCCACCTTCCTGGTGAGACTTTTGGTTTGAAGAGTTTTCTTGTCTTACATCCTTTTAATATTTATTTATTTTAATGATCTTCCTTCCCATTGGATGTGAGGCTTGAATGTGAGATTCCGGCAAACCCAAAAGAGGTGTTTCTCCCGCCTGCCAAACCACTTGGTTCACCTACCTGGGTTTACTTCTTGATGCCACTGAGGGAGAAAGACAGAAGTGACACCTGCTTGCTGACAGGAGGCCTTGCAAGACAAGAGGTCTTATCGCAAGCAGCTCATTTGCTTTTAGCATTGAGATCCACCTACCTGAGTCTAGGGGGTCAAAGGGATGGTGGCAGCATCCTCTTGCTTAGAGAGACGCATACACACCTGCCCTTTGGGTGGTGAAGTATTAGAATGCCAAACTGATATTAATGGAAAGGGGAAGCCAAAGCTTTTGGCTTCCTCATTATGACCACACCAGAAGAGTGGGGGGCGGGGGGAGAGCATGGTTCTCACGTGCAGCACACTGTTCACATTACATCCAAAAAGCACATGGTGAGTTTCCTTCAGGGGCATCCTGGGCATTCATTGATGATCGCTGGAGCTGCTGGGAAACTCATAGAGAAGCGGTGCCAGTTGGCCATGGATAAACATAGAAGCCCCCTGGCTATTACCATCTTACAGAGTTCCCTGGGACAGGTAAAGAAATCAAAGGGAAAATTGGGGCCCTCCCCAGGTGCATTTCAGATTGACTTTTGCCCTGCTAGAAAGCCACTTCTACCTTTCTGTTCCTTTCAGATGGCTAGCTGCTGTTAATGACTTTTTATTTACTTTTTGATTGAAACAGCTTCATAATTTCAGCCATGGTTTGACCAGACTCAAAGCTGGGAGAGGAGTGTTGATGTCATCTCCAGTCCTGGAGCCCTAGCTACCTACCTAGCTACCTACCTCACACATAATTGGCAAAGACTGTTTTTCTGTCATGCAAAATTCACTGCAAATGTATGCAATGCTTTATGTTAGAGCTAGGCCAAATGTCTCCTGTTTAAATTTGCAGGTCAAACGTAATGTTTTCAAGGCCAAAAATATTTCCCTTGAAGCCCTGAACTGCAGAGCACTCGCATCCATTTGCTACCGTTGGTATCCCATTGCTGCTGCTGCTGCTTGAGGACAATATTTTAACAAGGAATTATTTAGTGAATAAGGTGATATCTGTGAGAAGTGGCCGGAAGGGCACTGCTGCCCTCATGACCTGCTTGTGGGCCTCCTGGGGGCAGCTGGGTGGCTGCTGTGTGAATGGGATGCTGGACTACATGGAGCCTTTGTCTGGCCAGCAGGACTCTGCTTATGTCACAATGCAACATCCAATTGGATTTAGTCCTGTGATGACATCATGGAGGGCAAACCAAGCCAGTGGCAAGCATGGCCACTGCACTACCTACAGATGTGCAGGATCCGTAAGGCTGTTCCTTTTATATATTTAAAAGAAATCCTCACAGAGTGGAGCACAAGGACTGAAACACTAATGTGACTGAACTCTGGGACACACACACACACACACACACACACAGAGGACCAGAATGAGGTATAGACAGAGGTCTGTAGTGTGTGCTTTCTGCTAAGGCCAGGCCACCATTGGATATAACCCATAAATTTCACTGGGACTAAGCATGCCTAACTCTGTGCTGGATGATGGCCAAATAGTATTTAAAAAGGGGGGGTCATTTCATCAGCAAATATAGATCTCCATGTCTCCACATAAAACCTTGTAGCAAAAATACTGTACATCAGCTGAAGTTCAGGCCCAAAGTGTATAAAGGTTTTTCAGAGCAAGCACCTTAATTCCCTTAAATCTGCATTATGTTATGTAGTCTGTTGATGCTTGGAATTAATGTGCAAGTTGTTAATCTCTTTAGACCTGGATTTAAAATTAGACAAAGCAATAATTAGTTTGGCACCATCATTTTGCTACCCAGAGAGTAATAATATAGGTCATAAAATACAAGAGCCCATTACAAGTTTTTTATTTTTTTAAATAGAAAACAAAGAATTGTTACTAAGGAGAGATAGATAGTGCAGAAATTTGAAAACAAATGTGGTTAGAAGAAATAAATCCTGTTTATGTGGTACATGAAAGTTTATATAAAAGTGGAGGTAACTCAAACAGCTCAGTTTTTGTGAATGCAGCCTGGGGTGATTGTTGTTAGCATGTCACTGTGCTTTATACAATGAACCCCAAATAACCCAACCCCACTTTTCCACTGATACAGTGTGAATGCTGAAGAGAGTCAAGAAAGAAAGAAAAACACTATACTTTCTGGAACAATGAATATATACAATATAACAACGTGGAACATGCCAAGAGCAAAGCACTCTGAGGGACACCTGATGTCCTTTCATCAGTTCCAGGAGAACTTAAGACACCAAGGTAAGTTGGACACTGCTTTCATTTACAGGATCCTTCCAGTTAGTTCACTGGGTTGAAGTGAGTTTTCAGCTTTGCGTCTCTTTGTCTTTCTTCATGCAAGTCCATCCCTATGCCTGACACTGCACACCAGACTGTCCCCTGCAGTTCTTCTAGAGCACAAACTCAAGTGGTCCATGATCTACTAGAAAGGTGTATATGTGGAGGGGTCCCAATCACACCGTTCTCCTTCTACTAATCTTCCTTCTTTGTAGTGACCCCAGGTGTGGATGGGCAACTTTCTGTGGAGCTGTTCATGGAAAGCTCTCAAGTAACTCCTTTGATGGAAAGGTCGAATGAGAATGGAGTTGTGGCTTGCCTGTAATATTCACTTGGCTGGGAAAGTTGCAAGAACACTATTCTTGTCTCTATTCTGGTGGCTCACAGTCCTAGGAAGGAAGCTGGAGATGACACGTTATTACAAGGAACACCACAAAGTAGACAAGCACAGAAATTAGAGTTTATTGGCCAGGCAATAATACAGAAACCTCAGGGCCAAAACGGATGAGACATTAAATAGATCTAAGCATGGTTTTGTTCTTTAACTAGCTGTCAGGATGAGAGGTCCTTCAAGCATCTCTCCAGTGAAAATTCCCTTGTCCTGAAGCTGCTCTTAGGCCTGGAGAAAGGTTTCCATTATTGAATTTCTTTCATGTTGCAATTACCACAATGCTTAAAATTCTTGCATATGGATAGGCTATATTCTGATATGTCAGCCTTGAAACAGGGTAGTTGGGGATGTAGAAGCACATGAGAAGCCCAGCACTTTTGTTTGTGTCTCTCCGTTTGTTTCCAGGACAGACGACTGCTGGCAACATTAAGGATTCAGCCAGGGAAATAATGCAAAATACCGGCATTGGCTATTTTGTCCTATTCTCTCCGGTCAACCACTCTTCCCTCTACCTTATTGCAAAAGAGTGGGGAGTCATCAGATTTCAGAACTGATCCTGATCTGCCTGGATATTTTGTGTAGCACATGGCCTCCAACCACTGCCTGTTGGCACAGCGTCCTCCACACCAAGTCGTTATGTTCAGACATGTCCGTATTCACTTGCATACATTTTATGAGAAGTTTTTGGTCATGTGCAAAGAGCACTGCATAGTGATATTAAGCATATGTGTATATTTAACACGTATGCATGCTTTTGTTTATTCCTTGTACTCATGCCTGCATACATGTTGCGGGGAGAGTGGGGAGAATGTAAATGTATTGCTATGGATGCATATATATTCATAACTCATTTAACTGAGCTTTTTGTGTAATGCAAGCCACCGATACAAAGTTGCTAATGATAATTATAGAAGTGATGCTGATTTAGTCATTTCAAGAAAGCCATAGAGGCATAATTAGTGTCTGAATGGCCTCAATATTGCATTATTAGGAGGCTAGGGTGAAACTTGAAATGAGAACATCAAGGCTGATAGGAGAAAGGAAAACATGAAATACATACATAATTCATTCTGAGATATTATGATAAAGGTTTATAACCAGAAACAATAATTTGCAGAAAGCATCTCATGTATCGCTGCTGACTGCTGCAATCATTTGGTCAACCTGTTTAAGATCAAACAGTATTCTTCACTATTCTCAGTGGTATCTTTGTAATAAAGTAGCAGCAAACAGACAATGTTTGCTTCTGGTCAGTTTTAAAGAATGTTCAGTTTATCAGTGGAGACTTTAATCTCAAGCTTCATAGAGTACAAAGAGAACATTGATCCTACTGTGTTGTCCTTTAGGCCACAAGGCATGAGCATTTCTACATTCATTTGTCACAAAAGGGAAAAAGGGGGAAAGAAAGAATTCAATACTTTGAAAACACCGAATGCCATCTTTTAAAACAGAATAATTTCCTATTTCTTTTCCCTCTTTCATCCTCCATCTCTCTCTCTCTCTCTTGCTTTCTTTCTCTTTTTGCTATTTGATTATACTTCAGCTTCACCATACTTTACACTCATAACTAGTGGAGAATTCCATGATTCTGGATCCCTGCCAAGTCCCCCATTACCGACTGACCCAGTGTTCTTGTTGACTGGGGCGATATCATTCAGAGAGGTCCACTTTTTGGGTTCTCTGTCCTATTGAGATGCAGCCTACATGAAGAATGGCACTTTACCTTAGGAAGGCAAAGAAATGTGCTCCTACAACCCAAGCCATTAGGGCTGGTGAGCCCAGATCTTCAGAAAGAAAAGGGAAGATCCGATCCGATCCACACCTCACATGGTTGCAATTATTTTTGGCATCTTCATCTACACAAACAAACAGCATCGTCTACATGTCAACCACAATGGATAGAATTAAGCCTTTTTCCCAGAAACTTGCCAGAAAATACTCAACCATGCCTTAAAAAAAGAAAAGAAAGAAAATATTGACCACAGACTGTTCCCATTAGGCAGGTGGAAAATCCAATTTGTTCTCTGTCTGGTTTCTCATTGCCATCATTACTGCTGCAAAACCAGAGAATGAACTGTCCTCGTGTGTTTCTTTGCAATTAGGATTGTGGCACAAGTAGTGGGAGCCCTGCATTTGTTCAATAGTATCCAGAGGTCGGCGAACCACCAATGATTCTTGTGAGATTGGCTCAGAAACAAGCCCGAGAGTTTCCCACAAAAAATGGGAAATAGGTCAGCTAATTTCTGATCCAGTCCAAATTTGACATGGTCTAGAGCTTTATATACCATAGCCCCCAGACTCCTGCCATCTCACCCACTCTGAGCCCCCCAACCCGCTTCTCCACTCCCTTTAAATCCTCCTTACTTGGCAACAGCAAACAGCTGTGAAGAAGGCGGGTAGCGGAAGGTCTGCCTGCTCTTCTCGCCACTGCTGCCTCTGGGTCACAGCGCTGGCACAGCTGTCCCCTTTGAGAGAACGGCATTTCCCAAGGGCTACCAGAGCCTTGCGCCTCAGTGTGCAGCTGCATGGTGTGCCGGATGCCGGAGTGGAGAGGGAGGCTGTCTCTTCCCTTCTCCACTGGCACCTGCATCTTATCACCACCACCTTACCACCCTGGTAAGTACGACTGCAGGAGTGGAAAGCCTGTTGCCCTCCAAATGTTTGTACTCACTGTTCCTATAATCCCTGGCTCGGCTCAGCTGAGTGTCTTTATGGGGTTTGTAGTCTATTCTTGCTTTAAAAGGAAGGCAAAATGGAGTTCTGGGGACTGGGGGTATGAAGAAAGCAGGTCTGGGGGTTAAATGGGTGGAAAGGGGCTCACATATAAATTACAAGTTTAAGGGAGGCCTGGAAGTTCTTCTCCAGGTGGCCTCCCAACTATCGGGTGATGGCCACCCCTGGGTCCTTCTGGCATGAACATTGTCCTCTTTGGGGCATCAGGTTAAACCTGCCCTCTCCTTCCAGATATTTAATAGCATTTGATGGGATGTCAGCTGTTTTAACAGGCCTAGTTTTTCTTGAAATCATTTCACTCATATGAACTGTTTTTAATTTAGCATATTGGAATGCTACATTCTACTTTATTGTACATATATTGGCTGTTGTATCCATTTGTATTAGTGTACCTATGCTGAGAAGTTGTTATGAACCTCCCAGAGAGATTCAGTTATTGGGTGGCATAGAAATAATAATAACAATAATTCTATAATATTATTATATAATAGTATATTATTAATTATAACAACAGCAACAACAACAATAATGGTTTTTCTCTTTAAAATTATAATAATTTCTAAATTTCCATCTATATGTATGAATTAGCACCTGCAAATTTATTGCTTCGACTTTTGGGCAATTCATACTTAGCTCCCCTCCGGCGACTTAAGAACCATTGGGCCCTGCTGGAAATGGCACCGTTCATTCTGCTATCGACGTGTTCTGCCACCTCGTCCTGCCACAGCCTGGGCCTCCCTTAAACCTCACGGGTTCAGCGGCAGTTTATCTTTCAGTGTGTTGTCAAGAATTGCTTTGCGGTTATACATTATTTTTGCTTAAATTATAATAAAGATGCTATTGAATGATCTTTGCTCATATTTTAAAGCCTTTTCAAAATATACACAACTGGATACTGATATGGTTGAACACGGGGACTTGGAAGGCAATATGCCAATATGGCAGCACAAGATATCCTGGCAAATATAGTTATCCAAAATTTCCAGTATTGGATAACTTCCTGATCTTTCCTGTTGAACAAGAAATGAGGCAAGTGTGATTGACAAAACAGGGAAAAGTAGCTTCATAAACATGGTGCTAAGAGATATCAATAGTAAAAACAGATTAAAATTAGTAAGAGTTCAATAAAGCACCTGTTTTATTGTATCGTTACTATATTTGATATTTCCTTATTATTTTAAGGTTTCTGTTTTTGGAGGAAAACAGTTTTCTATCAGTGGAAGCTAACAGTGCTTGGAGAATCTAGACCCTGGTCAATAATTCATTTTTAATAGGCCATTTATGCAACTCAGTAAGGGCTGAAGGATTCGCATCAATCACTCCTTCCACTGACTTGCTCCCACATAATCCAAGGAAGAGCCCAAAGTTTCTTCAACCCCTCCCTCCCCATGTGAAGCAGACCCAGGAAGGGCTCTTATGTGGTGGAGGTACTTAAAGCGTATGTGTCCTTGGGATTACTCAACCAGACGAGAAACTGCTGGAGCTAGATGGAGCCTGTGAGCAGCCAAGTGCCTAGCTGTAGTGCCGACGCTCTGATTTCAACTGCATCTATCTATTATCTCTTCTCTATGGTTAACTGTGCATCGAACTATGCAAGCAGATGTTATTCTCTGGAACAGACAGTTTTGAGCTTCCATGAATCACAGAACAGCAGAGTTGGAAGAGGCCAAGAAGCCTATCAGGTCCAGCCCCCTGCTTCAAATGAAACCATCTCTCTCACATCACTGTCCAGTTCCATCCTGAATTCCTCCAGTGTGGGAGAGTCCACAACCTTCCTAGGTCATTGGTTCCATTCTTGTACTGCTCCAACCATCAGGAAGTTCTCCCTGATGTCCAAATGAATCTGGCTTCCTGTATTTTTTTTTAAAACCTTTTATTTATAAAAAGAAATGATATAAATAATGAAAAGGAAAACTTGGGTTCCTTATCCCATATCCTGTACTCTGGGTTGATCAAGAAAAAGTCATGTTCTTCCTCTGTGTGGCAACCTTTCAAATTCTTGCAGAGTGCTTTCAGATCCTCCCTCAGTCTTCTCAAGGCTTATCATGCCCGGTTCTTTCCATCTTTCCTCATAGGGCTTTGTTTCTATTCCCCAACGCATCCTTGTTACCCTCCTCTGTGCCCTTTCCAGCTTGTTTGCATCTTTCTGTGGTGCCCAGAAGTGGACACAGTACTCCAGATGAAGCCTAACCAGTGCTGTGTAAAGGAGAACTAGTACGTCACATGATTTGTGAGTGACACTTCTATTAATGCATCCTAAAATAACATTTGTCCTTTTTGTAGCCACGTCACATTGTTGACTCATATTCAGCTTGTGACCTACAGCCATTCCAAGATCCTTCTCACTTGCGGTGTCATTGAGCCAAGTATTCTCCATCTTGTAATGGTGCATTTTGTTTCTTTTTCCTAGGTACTGAACTTGGCATTTGTCCCCAGTGAATTTCATTCTATTGTTTTCAACCCAGGGCTCCAATCTGTCAAGATCGCACTAAATCTTATTTCTGTCTTCCAGGGAATTAGCTATCACACCCAGTTTTCTGTCATCTGCCAATTTGATAAGTGTTCCCTGCAGTTCCCCATCCAAGCCATTAATACAAATGTTGAAGAGCACTGGCTCCAGCACAGAACCCTGTGGCTCCCCACTTGTTACCTCTCCCCAGTTTGAAAAGGTGCCATTGATGCGCACTCTTTGATTGATGCGCACTCTTTGATGCGCACTCTTTGATTGCCTTATTGCAGTCCTGAAATATGGTCCTGAAAAATGATCCTGAAAGCCCATTAACCTCATGAGGATATGGTATGTAGATTTGATCCAATGGTCTTGTCTTGATTTGAGACAAATCCACCTTTAAGCTTCTGTGATGAGCCAGCACTAAGTGAAAACAGATTTTGTTTGCTTTTGCATTTACACAATAAGGAAGAATTTGGCTGCACCACTCACTTCCAAATTGACGGTTTCTAGGACCACGCATGGAAACATCCCAAGGACTTCATCTCCTGTGAGCGGCTGTGAGAACATTTGTTGTATCCTCAGGTCCTATTACTGGGTTCCAGAGTACTCCCTCTCCTCTTTTATCACACTGATTCTGATCGATGGTGTTACCCAACCAAAAGCATCCTCCTTTGATATATGCAGTTGGGGTAAAAATTGGCAAGACTTATTTCATTTTCCTTTCCATATATGGTGCCCAGTAATGCTCAGGTGGAAGGCAAAATTATTGGTGGCAGGCTGTGGCCAGACGGATGCAGCAGCAAGGGTGTCACACCAGAGGAAAGAAGAATCATATCAGATGGTAGTAAAACAAGGAGGAGTCTCGGTGGTTTGTATGGAAGTCTGCAGGTGGTGGCACTGCCTTTTCTGCACTTCAACAAGCACTGCCTCTGTCAACTGCTATATGAGAAAAATGCCTGAGGAACTCTGGGAAGGTTCTTGCCCGCTTTTATGTTGGGTGAAGACTTCTCTTTTCAGTGTGGTTCCACCCACCAATAACACACCCTCAGTGCTCTCTGCTAATGGCCTGCCTTTGCTCTCTCTTCTGACTCTCTTCAGATTTGGTTGCTGAATGCGGGCCCTTCAGCAGGACATCACTTGACACTACTAAGTTAGCTTCCTCCTGTCTGCTTTTGCATTTCTTGCTCCAATTGGATGGGTCCATTTTACGTGTGGGAACTTATTTTTAGTCTAAAGCAGTGGTAACAGGATCTCTTCCATGACCAGATAATCATTATTTTGTGGTGCCAATAGCAATTGGTCAAAATCATAGGAATTCAGGGATATTGGT
Source organism: Varanus komodoensis (assembly GCF_004798865.1). Taxonomy (NCBI): domain Eukaryota; kingdom Metazoa; phylum Chordata; class Lepidosauria; order Squamata; family Varanidae; genus Varanus; species Varanus komodoensis. The sequence goes on along the minus strand of NW_025336598.1, from coordinate 31,714,726 downwards.
GTTGTTGCTGCTGTTGTTATCATTTCAAAATCATAGGAATTCAGGGATATTAGTGTTGTTATCATTCTCTTTATTTCTCATCTCTTCTGAGATGCTATGAGCTGCCTAATTCTCAGAAGCAGCCTACAAGAAATCTGTCACATTTGAGGATAACAGCTGAATTCCCACTTGCAAATTTTCTATTAGGTACCCAGCAGATGTGATCTCTGGTAATGAAATATGTGTATATAAGGCTTAATTTGGTTGTTCTTATCTCAGGAGGATCTTGGGATAGGAAAAAATATATAACTTGGAACATATGTTCCATTTTGCAAGCCATCCGTATAAACTTATATGTGCTTGGCAACTGTCTCCTGTTTAATCTGCAATATTGTCTTGTGCCTAGGTGGGCATAATGCCACTCCAACAGATGGGCATCCGTGTAAGTGTGCCAGAGTACTAGGACACACTTTTAGGGGTCCAGACACCCATTATACCTGAAAAGAATACAGCTTCTAGGATTTAGGAAGTATGCAATTCCCCACCAAAACACTGATTTGCACAGATAAGTTGGCCCCAAGATGCAAAGACTCCATGAAGACAGAACACAGAGGACAAAGAAGAAGCTCTCGTCTTTCTTGCACAAGGCAATAATCTAATTAAAGATTATGGACCCAGTTCCACAGAGGCTCTTGTGACTCTTGGTTTTCATCAATATCTGCAGGAGAAAGGGAATTGCCAAGCATTCTCTTCTTCCTTCCTCCACTGGCAGAAGTGCTCCATAAGTGGAATTGCATGGAGAAGATGCTCTCACCAATGACACTTTAGTTAGGATCCAGAATCATGGAAACACAGAATGGTAGGGTTGGAATGGGCAAGAGGTCCATCCGGTCTAACCCCTGCTCAGTGAAGAAGCCCACGTTAAACCAACCACCTCGGATGCCTGTCTAGCTGCATCTTGCATGCCTCCAGTGTAGGAGAGCCCACCACCTCCCTAAATAATTGGCTCCATTGTCTTGCTCTAGCAGTCAGGAAGTTCTCTCTGATGTTCAGCTAGAATCTGGCTTCCTGTAATTTGAGCCCCTTATTCCATGTCCTGCACTCTGGGATGATCGGGAAGAGAGCCTGACCTTTCTCTGTGTGGCAGCCTTTCAAGTATTTGTGGAGTGCTATCATTTTTTTCCCCTAGTCCGGTCTTCTCAAGGCTAAACAGGCCCAGATCTTTTAATCACTCCTCATGGGGCTTTGTTTTATTTATTTATTTAGAGAATTTCTATGCCGCCCCATTCGCTGAAGCCTCGGGGCGGCTTACAAAAAATTAAAATACTATAAATTAACAATATAAAACAAGTTAACAAGTTTTCACTTCCTGGATCATCCTTTTTGCCCTCCTCTGAATCTTTTCCAGTTTGTCTGTAATTTTCCTAAACTGTGGTGCCCAGAAATGGATGTTGTACTCCAGTTGATGCCGAAACAGTGCCCGGTAGAGGGGAACTAGTACCACACATGACTGAGAAATGATACTTCTATTCCTGGAGCCCCAAGCAAGCATTTGCCTTTTTCCTGCAGCCACATCACATTGTTGACTTACATTCAGCTTGTGCTCTACAGCAATTCCAATATCCTTCCCATATGTAGTATTGTTGAACCATGTACCCTCCATCTTGTAACCATGCATTTGATTTCTTTTTCCTAAGTGCAGAACTCGGCATTTGTCCCTATTAAATACCATTCTGTTGTTTTCAACCCAGGGCTCCAGCTTATCAGGACTGCACTGAATTTTGCTTCTGTCTTCTAGGCTATCCCACACAATGTTGTGTCATCTGCATATTTGATCAGAATTCCCTGTACTTCCTTATCTAAGTCATTAATAAAAATATTGAAGAGCGTTGGGCCTCTGATTGCACTTTGTAAGACCTCCCTCATTACTTCTCAGTTTGAAAAGGTCCCATTAATGAACATCTGTTGGGTCTAATTCTGTAGCCATCTATGGATTCACCTGATAGATCTAGCCCACTTTTAGCTTGTTTGCTATTAAGGATATCAGGGGGCACTTTGTCAAAAGCTTTGCTGAAGTCAAGATATATTATGTCCACAGCATTCCCACAGTTCACGAGGGAGTTGCACAATCAAAAATGGCATTAGATTAGTAATCACTGTGTTCCCAGTGCATGATGTCAGATTGACTGGTCTATAGTTCCCAGCTTCTTCCTTTTTCCCCTTCTTGTAGATGGAGACAACATTAGCCCTTCTGCAGTCATTTGGCATTTTCCCCATCCTCCATGAAAGATATCTCAAAGATAACAGACAGTGCTTCCAAGAGTTCTTCTGTCAGTTTCTTTATTATTCTAGAACCGAGTTAATCAGGACCTGGAGATTTGAACTCATTCGACATAATTAGGTGATCCTTGACCATTTGCCTATCAATCTCAAGCTGCCATCCTGCTCCTTGAGCTTGTACTTTCTCTTCTTCAGGGAAGTCATAAATCATCTTTTGGGAGAACACAGAGCCAAAATAGGAACTGATCACTTCTCCCTCCTCTAGGCCATCTGTTATCATTTTGCCATTCACATTGAGTATTCGAACCACCATTTCTTTCCTCTTATCATTTAGTATGGATATATCTGAAGAAGCATTTCGTATGTAGTTTCTTTAACTACATCCCTCACTAACCTTAGTTCACTCTCAGCTTTAACCTTCCTTATGTCAACCCTGCAATTCCATTCTACCTGCCTATACTCTTTTGTAGCCTGGCCTTCCTTCCACTTCCTATTTTGTTGTTTTCAGATAATCTCTAAGCTTTTTGGGCATCTTCTTATATTCTACCTTTTTCCCTTTCTAGAATTCTTCATAATTGTCCTTTAAAAATTCCTTTAAAAAATCCCACCTATTTTGTACTCCTTTTCTCATTAGAGCCACTTGCCATGAGACATTGCTTATCGTTGTTCTGCATTTATTAAAATCAGATTTCCTAAAATCCAGGATATACACTTTGCTACACTTGGCTTTTGTTTCCTTCAGAATCAAGAATTCAGTATGGCGCGATCACTTCCCCCCAGAGTTCCTTTAACTGCCACTTCATCCATTAGGACTTCCCTGTAGGTTACATACACTGAGATTATATTTGCTGGTCTCCCAAGCTGAGATTAATTGGATGTTTTCTTCCTTTGTTTACACTGCATCCTGGTGTTGTTGTTGTTAGTCGCAAAGTCGTGTCCGACCCATTGCGACCCCATGGACAACATTCCTCCAGGCCCTCCTGTCCTCCACCATCTCCTGGAGTCCACCCAAGCTCACACCAACTGCTTCAGTGACTCTATCCAGCCACCTCATCCTCTGCCGTCCCCTTCTTCTTTTGCCATCTATTGTTCCCAGCATTAGGCTCTTCTCCAGGGAGTCCTTCCTTCTCATTAGGTGGCCAAAGTATTTGAGTTTCATCTTCAGGTTCTGGCCTTCTAAAGAGCAGTCAGGGTTGATCTCCTCTAGGACTGACCAGTTTGATTGCCTTGCGGTCCAAGGGACTCACAGGAGTCTCCTCCAGCACCACAATTCAAAGGCCTCAATCCTTTTGCGCTCAGCCTTCCTTCTGGTCCAGCTTTCACAGCCATACATTACAACTGGGAAATCCATAGCCTTGACTATACGCACTTTTGTTGGCAGGGTGATGTATCTGCTTTTTAGTTCGCTGTCTAGGTTTGCCATAGCTTTCCTCCCCAGGAGCAAGTGTCTTTTAATTTCTTGGCTGCAGTCCCCATCTGCGGTGATCTTGGAACCCAGGAAAATAAAATCTGTCACTACCGCCATTTATTTATTTATTTATTTATTTATTTAAAGCATTTCTATGCCGCCCCATTCGCCGAAGCCTCGGGGCGGCTCACAACATAAAATTAAAATATAAAACATTCAAATATACGTACAAATTAACAATATAAAATAAAATAAGTCGCTCTGGCCAGATAAAATAAGCAAATAATATTAACAATTAAAATGACGTTTAAATAAAAAGGTCTTCGCCTGGCGCCGAAAAACAAATAACGACGGCGCCAGGCGGACCTCTCTGGGGAGCGCATTCCATAGATTGGGCGCCACCACAGAGAAAGCCCTCCTCCGAGTACCTACCCTCCTAATTTCTTTCACGGAGGGTTCCCCATTTCTTCCCCATCTATTTGCCAGGAAGTGAGAGTACTGGATGCCATGATCTTAGTTTTCTTAATGTTGAGTTTCAAGCCAACTTTTGTGCTCTCCTCCTTCACCCACATCAAGAGGCTCTTTAGTTCCTCTTCACTTTCTGCCATGAGAGTGGTATCATCTGCATATCTGAAGTTGCTGGTTTTTCTCCCAGCAATCTCCCACCAGATGAATCCAACTGGTGATTCATCTAGCCCTGCCTTTCTCATGATGTGCTCTGCATATAGGTTAAATAGGCAGGGCGACAGTATACAGCCTTGCCAAACTCCTTTCTCAATTTTGAACCAATCAGTGGTTCCGTGTCCAGTTCTCACTGTTGCTTCTTGACCCGCATATAGGTTTCTCAAGAGACAAATAAGATGGTCTGGTACTCCCATCTCTTTAAGAACTTGCCACAATTTGTTATGATCCACACAATCAAAGGCTTTAGCATAGTCAATGAAGCAGAAGTAGATGTTTTTCTGGAACTCCCTAGCTCTATGATCCAGTGTATGTTGGCAATTTGATCTCTAGTTCCTCTCCCTCTTTGAAATCCTGCCTGTAGTTCTCGGTCCACATACTGCTGGAGCCTAGCTTGTAGGATTTTGAGCATAACTTTGCTAGCATGTGAAATGAGTGCAATGGTGCGGTAGTTTGAACATTCTTTGACATTGGCCTTCTTTGGGATTGGAATGTAAACTGACCTTTTCCAATCCTGTGGCCACTGTTGAGTTTTCCAAATTTGCTGGCATATTGAGTGTAGCACTTTTACTGCATCGTCTTTTAGGATTTTGAATAGCTCAGCTGGAATGCTGTCACTTCCACTAGCTTTGTTGTTGCTCAGACTTCCTAAGGCCCATTTCACTTCACATTCCAGGATGTCTGGCTCGAGGTCAGTGACCACCCCATCGTGATTATCAGGGATGTTAAGCTCTTTCTTGTATAGTTCTTCTGTGTAATCTTGCCACCTCTTCTTAATCTCTTCTGCCTCTGTTAGGTCCCTGCCATTTTGGTCCTTTATCATGCCCATCTTTGTATGAAATTTCCTACTTTGGCTTGATGCTCCTTGATTTGAGAGAACTGCCTTTTGGTACAAGGGCTGGCACAAGAAATCCATGTTCGTTAATGAACTTCTAGTGACATGTCTCCCCAAAAGTGAGAATATGTGCCAACTAGTTGTGTTCCATCCTGACTCTTTTCCTCCATGTCTGTTAAGCTTGGTAGGCTTGGCCTTTTTCCACGGGGAATGACGGATCAGTTGTGAGAGATTCAAAGAATCTTGTGATGAGGGTGAGTGAATGTTGATGGTGTGACTGCTGATGTACACGGGCCTTGGTGCTCCCCTTATTTCACCATATAGCTCTTAAACCAGGGGTGTTGGCCTCTTTGAACAAAGGCTGAATTCCACAATGGAGAAACTGGGGCAGGTGGGTGGTGGAGCTGCAAATTCCATTGATTGGTAGGGCTGAAGGCCAAGAGAGAAGGGCCAAAGGCAAAAGGACAGGGCCAAAAAATACCCTCAAAATATTGAAGCTCTTGCTGCCAGGAATGAACCCACCAGAGAGGCATTTCAACTTTTTGAAATGGAAAGAAAATGAACAAAAGTGGGGATACCACCACATTATCAATATCTAGGGCAAAGGAGGTAAGGCCCAAGGCTATCTGGGGAGTTCCAGGGTGCTAAATTAGACCCTTGACCTGAAGCTCTATGCCCATCTCTTAAGCAGAAGGGACATTTTGAAGGCCAACCTAGACGTGCCCTTTGTCACGTAGTCTTTCTGAAATTGTCTTCTGAAAGTGATTTTTGTTTAACAAAAAGACAGCTGGGGAGAGCAATGTGGATGAAGCCCATGGCACGGGGAAAGGAGCATTAGACTTTTACCCCACAGTGGTCTGGATAGGAAGTACCAGCCCAGCTGTTCATAGGCTCTGGAGCCTGTAGGAGCTTTTCTCTCATTGCAAATTGCTACCAATTTCCCTGCCTTGTGCCAGGGTTTCGATTTGCCTTGCCCTATCCCATGCTGGTGACTTGTTAAACAAAAACAGCTCTGCAAGACCGAATCCCATGATAAATATGTCCAGTTTGGTTCCAAGATAACAGCTACTTATCCTTTGGAATTGTACAATTCTGAGATTTTACCGTGGATTCTATTATGTTTTCTCTTGTTACCCATCTTGGGAATTCGCACTTCAAAGGCAGGATGTACATTAGAAAAAAAATAAATAGAGACATTTGTTTGGAAGGAAAAGGTAAACAGTTACTGAACTATGGGACTTTATAATATAAGAAGCTTGGGTCTGTGTGTACCCTATCATCTCCTGATCATGGCTGCTGTGGCTCTGAAAGCCAATAGATGCCTCTTCCCCTTCCTCACATTGGTATTGACATATTCCCTTCCTATTCTGGGCAAGTGTTTAGATTCAATGATAAGCCATTCAATCTTGCTCTAGAGAGAATCTCCATCCCTGCTCCCAGACACACCACAGTGACTGGAACCACAAGCCAAACACTCTGCAGAGACCTACAAACCTCACCATCTATGGCATGTGCTTGTGTGTGTGTGTGTAATGGAGCTTTCAGCCAGTGCACTGCAGCTACTCATAAATGCATTTGCCTGGGGGGCATGTTATTTGTATTACACTGAAATGGCCATGGCTACTGAGAAATTTACATAATAAATCCACCTGGCTGCTAAACGTAACGAGCAACTTCTCAAATGCGTGTGGGGGTGGCAGTCATGGAGAAGCATAAATGTGCCAGAAAGAGAAGTGGATTTCGCATCTACCTGCCCGATCGTGTCAACATGCCTCCAATGCTGCCATTGTACGGAACGCTGAAATGCTTCACGGCAGCTGCTATTTGACGGCTGGTCCCAAATTTATGAATGATATCACATCAGATACAGTTTGTGGTGGAACAAACACTGTTTCTGTTCCAGTTGATGGTTCTGTCACTGTTTTCAAGGCAAGTGAAATTTGGCAACTGCTCATCCCTTCTGTGCATTTCCTATAACGCCTGTTTCGGTATTCAAAATGATACGGAAATGAGAAGGAGAGGCAGGTGTAAGTGCCCTAGCAGCACAAGAACACTTTTAAATGAACTTGACATCCCATATCGTTTTACACTCCACTCTGATATTACGGGTTGCCCTTTTAACAGGAAGAGTCCCCGCAGGATAGCGTATCATAACACGAAAGCAAACGAGGTGTTCAAATGTTCTCAGTTCACTTGGACATTCAGTTCATCATTCCAGGTAGAGCTACCTATATCAGATTCAATGGGATTTACTTCCAGGAAGCATTTATAGGAGTGCAGCCTGGAGATTAAGTGCTAAATTTTTATTAAAAGTGAGCAATTCTGGTTCTTAAGTCTCCTTTCTGAGGTTAGCCATGTGAAAGCCACCCCAGCATGTTCCTCTTGCTCTGTTCCAGTAGCATCAGAGGGTCTAGGCCCCATGGGAGGAGTCCACAATACAGTTCAATTTTGTTTGCTGCAAGCACAAAGGAATTCTATGATCTGTTCTAAAGTTTCCATGCTTCACCATGGCTTCTGCAGTTCACCATTTTATCATTGCTAGTATGGAAAGACAATAGAGTCCCCTGGCAAGAGCAGCTGTGGAACTGGCCCATTCTAGTCTTCAGTCTCTACTGCACACCCTAGCAACAGACACATCATTGCCTGCTTTATTCCCATTGGCTGAGCAATATGCCTGTCTCCCTGTTTACTTTTGGTTCTAGGGAAACAACATAGGAACACATGGGAGGAGAAGGGGAGAATTACAGCAAAACTGTTTATTTTTATTTAATAAAAATCTGTGTGGGGCTTGGAGTGGTTGGGAATGCTCAGGAACACTTGGGAGGGGGAAAGGGGAACCCACCTCAGGACTGCAGTACACCAGTCAGGAAGAGGCTGCTGCAGTGTATGGGCAACCATAGGGAGAGGACAGGGAATTTGATCATGGAGGCTCCGGAGATGCATGGTGAGGCCAGGAAGATGGAGCAGGAAGCTCAGAAACTCTGCTACTGCAGTAGTCAGTAAGTTCAGAGCAAAATCAAGGCACTATGGAAACAGTGCAAAGTTGTTTGCTGTTTTATGTGACTCCAGCTACTATGTATATGACAAAACCCCCAAATCCTTATTTTTTGCAGAAACAAACAAAAGGAAACTCAGTCACAAAAAAGTGAATTTCAGCCAAAGCTGAAGGAAAAAGCCCTTTCCCCTTCACACTCAGTCCGCTTATGTTTTGTGGTCATGGTGACCCACCCTGGCTGGGGTTATGCACGGTTAGCTGGATGATCTTTACGACAACATAAGTCTCTCAAGCTGAATTAGTAGGTGTTTGCCATCTTTCTTATCTGTCTGAAGCCATGTGCAAAACTATATTCTTAAACATTCTTTCATATGATGAGCCTTTAATGAAAAGTATTTGAACTTCTGAGTAATGCAGAGTTCATTACCAACTAAAAAAGAGTATTCTTACCCCAAGCTGAATGTCCCATACAATGCTACCAGATGTACTTTGCGCTGCATATATTCTGCAATCATCGAAGCAACAGCCTAGCCCAACCCTAAATAATGGGCACTGAGCATGCTTTGTTTGATTTATGAGAGGGCTCTGAAGATTGATGTGAGATAGCGCGGTCTTTTTATCTGGCTGGTCTTCTGTCTTTTTGGTTTGTCTTAATTCCTTACAACACTTTTGACTAGCGCTGCCTGTATTCTCAAGGCAGAGTTTTCTGTTCTTTTCTCTCTCTCTCTCTCGCAAGATCATTCAAAAGATTCCATGTTTCTAATTTATTGAAAGTCACAAATCCTTGCCACACACTCACAATAATGTCTGTATTATAAATTATTTGAACTCTTGCAGTCAATCACTTTCAGACACAAAAGTAACATGGCAGCACATCTTCCCAAAGGGATGCAGCCTTCTGTCGTTGACTCCGGATATCTAAAATGAGACAAGAATGACACATCAAGCATTTCAGCATGGTGATTTCCTGGTTATTAGTTACATTCGAGTTCTTAGGGCAACCTGGGACATGCAGTTACCGTTCCAGACTACACAGGCAGTTGCATATCTTGTGCTCCAAATATACAAATTTATCCCCCCAACTCCTGCCACAAAAAAGCGAGTGTTTCTGGTCTTTTCCAGTATCATGCCTCCCAGGCTGCCTTCCCTTATGCGTTACCTTTAAGTTGGTTATGGAAAGTACCACAAAACACGTGCTGTGTACATGCACCGGCTCGCAGGCTGGCAGGGCATCAAATATCACTCCCAACAGCCACCTGGAGCAAAGCACGCTAGAAACATGTCTAAGGCCACCTTTCTATGGAACCCCATTTTGTACTACTGAAAATGGTTGAAGAATATTGAGCTGGAAAAAAGGGTATAGTCGGACTTCGATAAGTGTGTTTTGCAGTGTTGCCATGTTCACTCAGAAGTACCCAAGTAACTTAGTTGAATGGGGGTTTTTCTCAATTAGGTGTACAGCCATGCAGGACTAGTTTAAGCAGATTTGTTGGGAAGTAAGCCCTACTGTGTTCAATGGGACCTACTTCCAGGTTTGCATGCAGTCTTGCAGCTTTAGGGGCTTCAATTGACAGCCTGTTGACTCCAGAGATCTCTGCTAAAATCCACTCTTGTGATCAAAATGTGTTAGTTAGACTTATTTTCCCCTCTGTGTGCTGCCATTTCCAACCACACAGCTATTAAGTCTTGTATACGTAAGGGCAACATGTGTTGATAGAGAGAGGGGGTATTGCAGTGAAATGAAGCTAAGTTCATACAGGAGAGAAAGGAAGTCATCCCAGCCTCTACCAGGCCGAGTCCATGCATCCTAGAAGCAAATCTTCCCACCTCTCCCTGCCTCTCTTCTGTCTACTTATACCATGGAAAGTACATCTGAGAAGAGTGTTCTCCTGGCATCCAAGGCCTTGTGTATTCTCATCCATCTGTCCCCGAGAGCCCGGTTACCACAGACTCCTTGGTAAACCAGGCAGACAGTGAGATCAGCCACTGTTCTCAGGTGTAGGCTGGCTTTAAAGCTACCATGGTGAACAACCCCATGGCCACCTGAGTCTAGATTCGCCAGACTGCAAAAAGGGCTGTGTCTGCTGAATGCGGAAAGGCAGCTGAGAAAATAGCACGTGAAAGCCCTAGCAACCCGCAGTTGGGCGGGCATGTTTTGTCCTTTCTGCTTTTCCTCTCTGGCTGTACTAGATGGGGAGCATGCATTCCACCAATCGAATGTATAACGCGTTTGCAGGATCTGCCCTCTGCAAGAGCAAACGGTCTTTCTCCAATGGGAATTGATCTTTTGTGCCTATGAAGGGCTGATTCACCCCAGTTTGGGGAGCTTCCTGTCCTACACACGGTAGCTCAGCACATTCCTCAGGAGCAACTCACTGCCCATGCAGCCAGGGCCGTCGTATCGCATGGGCCTGATGGGCACTTGCCCGTGGGCCCCATATTAATCTGTGTATGTTAACCCTTGGAAAATTGGAAAACTTCCAAAATTAACAGTAGTTGTAGTTGTCGTGGGGGCCCCAGTACACTGCTTTGCCCGGGGGGCATCATGCTGTTAAGACGGCCCAGGATGTAGCATTTGCAAGGGGATGGGGTGGGTGGGCTGCCGTGGGAAGAACAGGAGATCATTTCCGCCAGTGCAGTTGCTCCGGTGTAACTCTGGATTCAACTAAGTTATGTGTGTGTGTGTGTGTGTAAATTGCATCAGTTCAGGCTGCCTTTGGGAATTTAAATGTTCTGTCTTGGTGATTGCTTTATCATTCTACCATTTCAGTGCAGGGATAAAACGCACAAAGGCTTTGCCGTAACTAGTATGACAACATGTCCACCCATTCCCCATGGATCCATCCCGCTGGCTGATTTTGCAGGTCTGCTATCAAGTTATGGAGCAATAGGGTTGCAGCTAAAACCCTGATCTGGACACAGTCACCCAATCCTAGAATTGATCAAGGTTTGTCCTTTTGTCTTTAAATTTCTGGTATATACAGTATGCTCAAAATAAAATAAACTGCTTTCTGAGGTTTTCTGTTCTAGACACAAGAACAGCAACAATGACACTGGCTAGCAGGTTCAGAGCAGCAGAGGAGTCCTACAGATGGATGCCATTGGCCTGGATTTCTTGATTTCCATTGCTAAACAATGCAGGACCAAGAAAGTATGAAAGAAATGGAGGAAAATTAGTTTCCTGAGGTGCTAAATTGGGTACAAATTTTATTATGAAACAATAGAAGGTTTCTTCTTTAAGCAATAATCATAAACAAAGAAAGGCATCCATTTTACAAATTTGAGGAGGAAAACATGCACATTTCCTCTGCCATGCATGATGAATAATTCAACTATGATGAGGTGACACTCAGGGCAGTATCCAGTGTGCCACAAGTGCTAACATAAATTATGTTGTGTTAACATAAGGGACCACTAGCACAATGCCAGTAGAGTTAGCTAGTGTGATGGGTTTTCCAGGGAATCCCATTGTGCTAGCTAATGCTGTCGGCATTATGCTGTAGGTCATGGACACTCACACAATGTGATTTATGACAGGCCTCACATCCCATTGGATACTGCCCTCTACATTTTTAAAGTTGCATTAATTTTCCAGAAACAAGGACATGCAAACAAGAAGAAAAGAACATTCCATAAAGTCTATATCTACTTCTTAAAAAAGGAGAGTACACTTAACATTTTCTTTCCCTTTCACTGAATGAGCACGGTATGGATGGAATCCGTTGGCCACTTGGAGATTGTCTTTAGGATTCATCACAGAAATTACATTTAGAGGAAAGGCCTTGACAGTTTTCGCTAGATATGTCCCTGATTTATATATGAAATAAAACCACGCCATATTGTATAACAAGTGTATATTTTAATCTGGCCCTTAATCGTTTTTTCTGCCATGGCATGATTTGCACTCCTTTCAATACTCCTGTTTAATTAAAAATCAAGACAGGAATCCTAATACCTTGAGTTAACACAGTGTATTTTCCAATCACCAGGAGGTGCAGAGAAACAAGAAAGCACAACAGAAGGAGAGGGATCATAACCCAGCACAATTGGAGTAGGTGGCACACTTTCTGTGCAGGAAGTTCCAGGATCGGTTCCCAGCATCTTCCCTTACCTAGTAACAGGAAAGATCTTCTCTGCCTGTGATTTGAGAAAGCTGCTGCCAGTCAGGGTAGGCAATACTGGCCTAAATGAACAAAGGTCTGAGATTCCCTATGTCTGAAGCAGGAGTGAGCAGCCTTCAGACCTGTTTGGCCTAATTTGTATTTTTTGCTAGAACCCCAAAATTCACCAATCAGACCTAGGGGCAAAAGAATAGAATAATGGTACAATTGTTTAGGCAGAAAGAAGCCTGACAGCTCCCAGCATAAACATGCACAGAAATGTTGCTTAAAATACTTAAAGAACAAAATAAATTAGGGCAAGTGCTTCTGAGCACAGGAATTTGTTTTCAGTACCAGAGCTGAACTGAGCTCACAGAAATTTTGCACAAGTGCCTACTCCTGGTTAACCTCTCTATTTCAGCAGTCCAGTTTAGATGGGGAAAGCCATCTTCTTGTTGCTATTAAAAAAACAACAACACACAGTAAGAAATCCTCAGCAGGCTACTGTAGATCATCCAAAGATCTACCAAGAAATCTCAGCCTACCTTCTGCCTACCCTTGTCCTAAAGCATTGTACTAGCCGGTACTATTAAATCTTTCTTCCCCTTATCTCTGTCTGTCTGTCTGTCTGTCTGTCTGTCTGTCTGTCTGTCTGTGTGCCTGCCAGTCTCTCATACACATACCAGTATGGGATTCCTTGAAGTATTTCATGTTAGAGATAACAAGACATCGAAGAGCATCAGCCTTGCTCATAAAGCATAATGGGTCAGATTATTATGGTAGGTTTTTAACTGTTTTGCTGGGAGAGTGTGATGTTATTGCTGTTTCATTAGTGTGAGTTTTATTAATATTGTAGCAGCACAATTCTATGCATGTGTGCATACACAAAAAAGTCCCACTGGTCCCAGTGTTCCCTAGCCAGACATGCTGGTGGGAAATGCTGGGAGCTGTAGGCGTGTTTTCTCTCTAAAGACTGTAAACATCTCTGTGCTCCCTTTTGAGGAAGGGCTAAGAATGGGAAGGATGGACGGATGAACAGACGGGCAGAAGGAAGGAAGGAAGGAAGGAAGGAAGGAAGGAAGGAAGGAAGGAAGGAAGGGATTCATCTCTAATTGACTGGCTAAAGGAGAGGTGCATACCAGTAGGAGACCATATTAAGTGGGCAAGAAGGATGCTTGCCTATTGTTCTAGGAGTAGATTGAAAAAAAAATCCTTGTAGATCTTTCTGAGTGTAAGAGCAAGATTTACTTCCATTTTTAATCTAGAGGCAACCTCCTCCGACCCCTGTGCCCTATATATCAAAAGTTTAGGGAACAATGTCTCAGAGAATTGGGCTGCCAGACTATGACGGCCTCAGTTTATGTTTGGTCTTGAATAAAGAACCAAATGATGCATTAAGACATTGGATGATGAGTGAGGCAGAAAACTTCCTTGCTGTGAGGGGTGTTTGTTAGCATCTGTCAAGATGGGAAAGGAATTTCCTGCAGTTTTGCATTGTCAGTGCCTTGGAGAATAGCAGGACTGGCCTTCCTGACATGAATGTGAGGCTGGCCACAATGGGTCATTTGAAATATTGGAATTCCATGTCATTTGTTCAACTCCAAACCATGTTTTCTGGCTTATTACATTGGTATAGAGTAATGACACATGCACATTGTTTCTGAAGACTTGCTCTTTATTCCTAATGTTTCATCACAATTTTTTTTCTTTTTGGAAGGGAAGTGTAAATTTTGAAAAAAAATATCTAAGGCAAATTGCATACTATGCAGAGTAGATGTTAACTCCCATAGTTACACACACACACACACTTTTTTGTAATTAGCATTTATAAAATGCCTTTTCAGCTTTGGCTATTGGGCAGTATAGAAACACATGCTTTTTAATTTTTAATAAAAATATAATGTTATAATATCTAATATAGTATTATATATAATTTATAATAACTCTAAAAGGCCATTATATGTGCCTTATCTGTGCTTTAATGTATTTGTTTTATTGATGTTTTTAACTGCAGTATTACAAAATCAAGGTTTTATTATTCTTAGCCACAAGGAGGACCTTTTTTAATTTGGTGGGAAGGGAGTATCTAAAACAAAGAAATAGAAGAAATTATATTCTTACACTCATTCTAATTCTGCAAACAGAGGTTTGAGGATACAATACTCATTCAGGCCTGATTTCCTCTGCATAAAACTTCCTGCCATTCTGTGCTCTTTGTCTTTATTTACAAATATATAGGTTGAGCTTATTCATACACTTTCAGCTGTAACTATTTGCAACATAATGCTCCAGCAAATGCCCCAGAGTGCACTGCACCCCCATCAGATTTCTAGGGGAGCAATAGCACCCTAAGATCCTTGCAGAACAACACAGCTCTCTGACTAGCAGTGCCATCTTGTTTGCTTCACACTCTATAGACAGGTGTGTGGATGTTACACATGCCACTTGAATGACAGGCAACTGTAAGGAAAAGGTGGGGCAAGAAAGACTTGCCCCCTACCAAAACCATCCCTGATGCATCCCCTTTGGCATTGTACAAAAGCCGGCCAAAAGGTTGAGCTCATTCCTGGACAAACCTGGATCAGCCAAGTTAGACATGCAAAGGCACCTTTGCCCAATTTAGCACTTCCGCTTGTTACAATCTCCGAGTTGGAAAGGCTCCTCGCAGGTTATTCAGCAATCTCCCCCCCCTTCTCCATCCCATCCCATCATTATTTGTCGTCCTTAAACCATCCGTGCTCCTTGGAGATGCTCCTTATTCCTGACTGCTTTAAAAGAAAAATGGTCGGTAAGTTATTCCTTCCCTTCCTCCCTAGCAGCTGTATGCACGGCCACAACTTCGTACACTCAGTCAAACCAAATAAACGCTCAAAAATTCCAAGTCAGAGATGAGCTGTTGGCAGATCTCCTTATCGTGCTCTCTCAGAGGTCAGTTGATTGGAAAGCGTGATGTTTTCACCACTGGTGGATTTGCAAGCGGTGCTGGCATCAGATTTCAAAGACGGACAACACCTGCATCACTGCTGATGATGATAAAAGAAAAATGCAAGCGTGACGTGCAAGCGATGTATGTTTAGGCAGAAAGAAGTCTTGCAGCTCCCAGTGTTCCCCAACCAGCAGTGCTTCTGCAAATGCCCCAGAGTGCACTGCTGGTTGGGGAATGCTGGGAATTATGGAACATTTGTCTGAACATGCATGGGGTTCCACCTTCAGTCATTCAGCCATCCATTCGCTTTTTTGCAGCCCTGTAGGAGAAGCCTCTCTCTTGCTCTCTCTTGTACTGAGCGTGTTGCTGTTTGGTTTTCTTAGCACAGCTCCCAGGAAAGGATGGACAGGATATTTCCCTTACACATGAGCATACTTTATAACAGTGCAGACTATTAGGTCCAACTAACTGGTCTTGCCTGGCTTGACTGAAAGCAGCACTGAGGATTCAGGCAGATCCCATCAGCTGCGACTGGATCACCAGCACTTGTTATCCAGAAGCCCCAGGGACTCAGTCGGATCCTTCCTCCAAGTTTCAAAATGAGGCAAAAAGGCTTTTGGCTTCTTGAAGGCTGATGAGCATGCATGTCCTGGGCTGAACAGGAGCAAGACTGATGCCTTAGTGGTTTCTCCTTCAGAAGGCATTTAGTATGCCCCAAAATGCCATTTCTGAATGTTGTTATTGCAGAAAGTAGAATTTACTTATTTCTACATCCAATGTACTTCCTCCATTTGAATTTCAGGCATTTTTATAATGCTGTCTCACTCATGAAAACAGCCTAATGCCACAACCCCTTACGCCAAGACAACCTCCAACTCTTTTGGGTCAGTAGGACCATAAGGAATTTTGAGAGGGGTGTGGGGGCACTCACAACATGGCAGGCACTGGGGAGCTTGCCCATTCACAAAAAGGCTGCCATGGTGTCCGTGTCCATTTGCACAACATTCATTTTTCCGAAGGCAAACTAGTGAGACTAAAAAGGTGGGAGGAGAAAATTGCCCAGAACTTAAGCACAAGGCAGACATGGATCTAAGCTCCAAAATGCAAACCACTCTTTCAGTCCAAAAAACAAGAGTGCTGAAGCCCTTTGCTTTGCAGGACGTGAGTCTCCCAATCCAAAACAAATACATTTAAAGATAAATAAAATCAAAAGATGCAAGGAGCCTGCTAGGTGGCAAGAGAGAGCTCCGTGGACACATTGATGTTCATGGGCACCACACTGGAGTTCAGACGTTTGGGATTGCAGATCCCACAATCCTTGGCCACTGGCCATGCTGCTTGGGGCTGATGGCTTCATGGAGGGCATCAGGTTGTCTGTTCCTAGGTATATAACCTTACTGAATCCAGTGATGCTCACTGCTGACTACACATGTCAGGGCTTACTTCCAAATAAACGTGTTTTTGACTGGGCTGCTAATCAATATGTGAAAGGACCCTTTATTTTAAACTCTTCTTAAGTAACTTTAATCGTGCAATATATGTATCTATTATAGCCAAGTCCAAACTGAGCTCGTAATTGTGCACATGGGTGCATCTTAAGACTCTTCCAGTGCACTGGGGGAAATAAGTTCCACAGGGTTCAGCTGGGCGTATTCCCAGGCAAGTGTACACCGGATTGCAGCCTTAAAATTCACTTTGTTATTCCGATCTGCAATCAGGAGGAAAGATACTTTGTCCTCATGTTCCACTCCGCTTTCTCTGCGTCTTAAAAAGAAATCTTTCACTGCTGGCTTGAGGCACGCATTCCTCATGCTGGCAATGTCTTCACTAAGCGTGTGAGCGGAGTAACAATACATGCACAAGGCATGGTGTCACTTAGCAATATATCATGGTGTAAAACAAGATTAATGACATCACCCATGGATGGGGGACAGGATTTGCACTAATATGAGAAATGTAATCATTTGAAGGCAAAGAAATGAGAAAGATAAGAGTGGAAGCCACTGAAAGGACAAAGGGACCAGTTCAAATGTGTCTGCGGGGACTCACCGTGTGGTGGGTGGGGGGAAACTGTGCCCTTAATGTTCTACATTTAGCAGACTATATGTATTTATTATTTAAAAATTTTCTAGGCCGCCTTAGCACTTCATTGTGTAATCTGCCTTGAGAAGACCCTTGCCTGCAAGGCAGATTACAAAATAAAGTCCCATACCATAAATCCCCATAAAAAGATAAAATGGCAAATAATATCAATGAACAACAACAATAAACATCTTACCTAGACAGGTCTAAAAACTCTAAGCACTTCAGTAAAACATAGCCAAGAAAGGGCCGGAGGAAGCAATCATCGGGGCCTTCCTGAGCATTTCCCGTGATGGGGCCTTATGGACACCCTATGGCAACCTATAACAGAGGAGATGTTGGGGTGCTGCAGACAAAGGGCCTCTCTTGTGTATTTGTTCCCTTAAGAACCTCATGAGAAGGCCTTCTGTTGCTTTTCCTAGAGGGTGGCCAGGCTGATGTATGTATGAACAGGTGAAGGTCCGCCTACTTCAACATGAACTTCCTGAATTGTTAAGGTCATCTCGGGACCCTTTCCAGGTGTCCCCGCCATCAGAAATCCAATGGAAGTGAGCTGGGAAAGGGACATTTGATTGCATCGCCCTATTTTTTCCCAGGGAGCTTAGCAAGTACGGAAAGGTACGGCTTCTTGGCACAGGTGGAAAGCCTTCTTATTTGTCCAGGCCTTTTCATTTTCATCATGTTGTGTCCTGGGCAAAGTTTTGCAGTGGTTTCTTGGCTGTGTGCATTTGTATGTTTATTGTTGGTTTGATTGTTTTCTTTTGCCCTGGAGGTTCATTGAAAGGAAAAGCAGGGTATTTTTTAAATTAAATGGATAAAATAAATAAAATATTGAAATACCAGGAAAGTAGCCACCTGGATGGCATTTTCTGCTAGCAGCAATTTCATCTATTAATTCTATGGTGTGGAGTATTTTAGAAATACTTCCCGTATGGCACTAATTTAAGAAGGGTGGTATTTCAAGCCATTATAAACTAGGGTAAGCAATCAAAGTTGGAGGAAGATAGAAAGGATCAAATTATTTGCTGATTTATGCTAGGTAGGATATTGGGGATTACCAAATTTAGCCTGAAGGAACTATTTGATGAGGCTATGGTGAATTATTTGATACATACTACATACAACCTCAGTTTTAGCTGAGACGGTTGAATTCAAGAGATGGCAGAAAGAAAGGAGGGAGAGGGGAAGAGAGTCACACAAAGGGTGATAGATATAAGCACACACACACACAAACACTCATTTAACTCCAATCTGACTATAAAAGAGTTAATAAAATTGAAGTTTTGGTCAAGGGCCAATGTTCAGATGTGCCCATTCAGGAACTGTATATGCTCTAAGGCTCAGAGATTCATAGGGGTACAACTGCCTCAGACACTGAGCAGAGAGCTTAGTTTTAACCCATGTCTCACAACAGCCATTTAATTCTTTTACATTCATATTCAGGGATTGCTGTATGAAGAAAGATTCAACTCTCTCCATCCCCTAGCAAGGCAGGTAGAAAAGAAACAGTCACGCATGCACCTAGAGGGGAACAGTTAATTGTAATGGAACTGGGAATCATGTCATTGAGCTAAATGGTTCTGCACTTTCACCAGTGCTGGATTTTGTCCTACAAGTTTAGCAACCCTGTATGTAATTTCCCATAAAATGAACAAATAGCCCATTTGTAGATTAGGTATTGACTGTGTTAATAAATTAATGATAACATAAACAGCCACCTATCCAAGGTGACTGATGCAGGGTCTATATGCACGTGTGCTTCTCCAGCCCAACGGCACATTCAACGACTTGTATGTACCCTGCCTGATATTTTGTCAGCTCCGTGGGTTGGACTGGGAGGCACGTCCTCCACAAGAGAAGCATTTTGTCAGTAGAAGGTAGCTCCTGTGATGGAGGCAATACCTCTGACAGATGAGGTTCTTCAGATCCAGCCCTCTGAGGTCATTGGAGAACATTTTTCTGGTAGTTCCACAGAGATCCATGGCCTAACTGATGTCCACCAGGAGAAGAGCTTTACGTGTAGTGGCTCTATTTCTGTTGCATTGCTTATTTATGTATTTATTACATTTGTATGCTACCCCATAGCCCACAGGGCTGTCTGGCCAGTTAACAGAGTAAAACAAAATGTTACAACAAGAAAAACAGTGCAAAACAATAAAACCAAATAAAACTGAATGCAACAACTTGGCAACTCCTGATGATTAACAAATTAAATACATGGCATAAAAGCAGTTCATGTACAAGCGGTATTAAAATCAAACTATCCATGAAGGCATCTGGAGAAAAAGTCTTCACCTGGCACTGGAAGGAAAACAAAGATGGCACCAGGCACACCTACACCCCTCCAGAGATGGGGTATAACTGCAGAGAAGGCCCTTCTCCTGACTGTCACCCCCATACTTCTTTAGGGGATGGTTCTTGGAGAAGGGCCTCTGTAGTCATCCAGGCAGGAGGTTACCTGAGCGAGAGGGTTCTTGCCTGAGTTCAGGCAGTTGCCAGCAACGTGCTTTTTTGGACACCTGCTAAAGATATTCTTGTTCTTGGAAGGCTTTCTTGCTGACCAGCCCTGATTCCAAAGTCATCTGGCTTTTAATATTGTTAAAGTACTGTTTTCACGCTTTCATTTGCTCTTAATTGGTACTATTTACCACCAGAATATATTTGGATATGCAGCAATGTACACGTAGCACAAGCCAATAATAAATAAATAAATAAATAAATAAAATGTGTGTGAAATGCCAGGTATTCCTCATTTTAATTTAGTAAGGCCTATCCCAAGCTCAGAGAAAGTTTGTCATGTTCAAGTCCTATTGAAATGAATGCAGTTAGCTGATGGATCCTATTGATTTCAGTGGGTCTTCGGTATTGAGAAGGATGCTGGTAAGGTGCAGGAAGCAAGCCAGGCCACCTCAGAGCTGCTTCAGCCAGATTTTCTCATGTAACCCCCCAGGAAGAGCAATCCAAGAAGAAGTGGGGACGGGAGAAGCTGTGGTGGAGAAGCAAAGCCCTTTTGGTGTTCTGGGGCAGAAGGAAAGGTGGCATTTTTCTTTCACTTTCTCCGCTTTTCTATTTTTAGCTTCTCCCTGCCACTTGCTTCAAATCAAGGGACTGTTCTTCCATTTTTAGCAGATGGGGATCCATCTTGTGGGCTTTTCTGAAGGCTTCTGGTTGGCCACAGTGGCAAACCTGAAAACCTGATGCTGGACTGTAGAAACCTTTGGCCCAATCCAGGACAGCTCTTATGTTCTACTTCACAAGTTCAACATCCTAACCAAACGATACACCAGGCCACAGATATGGAAGCTCCAGCAATTTTGCACTATCCCTTTAGTGCAATTTGATCCTCCATGTTTAAAAATGGGATTTAGAATTACAGACACAAAATGAATTTGGGGTGGGTGGCTAGAACCAACTATGAAAAATCAGACCAACACCAAAATGATATGCTGTGGAGTTTGTCTAAGACAGCCGACCCTAACCAAGTGCCCTCCAAATGATTTGGACTCCTGCTTCCATTAACCCCAGGCAATACAGTGAATAGTCAGGAATTCTGGGAACTGAGGTTCAAAATATCTGGAAGGAATGAGGTTGGGGAAGGCTGGTCTACAATAATTCAAGGTCATATGCCACAATATTTGATTACCTTAGCAACAATGAGAGTCTCTCTCTCTCTCTCTCTCTCTCTCTCTCTCTCACTCACACACACACACACACACACACACACACACACGTTTCAAGTGCATGTCCCCATTTCCAATTTGATTCCCTGCCATGCTAAATGAGAGTATTTGTTTTCCCGAAAAGTGTGTTTTCCAGATCTTGAGGAAGGTGGCTTTGCCCGAGAGGTGGCCACACCGCTTCAGGGGGTGTGAATACCTTGATGCTTTTTGCAGGCAAGAATACCCTCGCCTTGGCCCTCCATTAACTTTAGGAGAGCAGTTGTTGGTCCTCTATGAAGCCCTTCTCACAGAAAAACGACACGCTTTCAGTCCCCAACAAGCCATTCTCTGTAGCCGAGTGTCGGATCTGTGCTAGCTGCTTACCTTCCTCTCCCACTGGGATCCCTTCGATTTGTAAATTGTGTGCTCACCTTCTCTTTTTTCCTAAGAATTCCCACCTAGAATTGATGCATTTATTTTCCTATTCAATCTTAGTGGAAACAGATACGTAGCAGCACTTAAATTCCTCTTCTCCCCCACTCCCCCTGCTTCTCTCCTTCCCTTTTATTGTCAGGGCAGATTGATTTGCTTGTTGCTCCAGGCTGTCTGTTAATTTGTTCATTCTTTTCGTCTCAGCATGCCATTGCCTCTACTTACCCATGGGCATAAGGCATGAAGTGTTCCAGGCTACTGAGAACTTCTTAAATTAATCAACTGAGATTTGGAAGCAGAGCAAGTAGCATCGCTGCAGTTTTACAGAGCAGAAACGTGAAGGGAAGTGGGAAATTCCCAGGAGTGACACAGAGTGGTGCCAACATGATCACCAATCGCCTTACACAGAACGGCCAGCCTTTTTGACAAGAGCGCCACAGGTGCCGTCCAGAGTAGCAAATCGTGGCACTTTGATGCACCCAGCCGTTCCCGCGCATGCTGCGTGCCTGGTGTGATTGGCCTGATTGCATTTGGCTAGCAGAAGAACGGGGAGCAGCTCAACGCAGGCGAGCAAAGCCAGTGTGCTGCCCCGATTCCATGTTGTGGCCTGGCTTTCCATCTCTCGGCCAGCATGTGGCCACCTGGAATTGCTCCTCTGCTGTGATGGCAAGGGCTACCTGCGCAGGGACCTGCCTTCTCAGAGACCTTCTGGAAAAGGAAGGCTCTTCCTGAGGAAGCTCCCTTAGCCCAGTTTTTGAGGATGCCCTACTTCTCAAACACACACAGACACAGACACAGAGCACGCTCATTCAATTAATCAGGGCTCTGTGTAGCATATTCAGGAGGCATGGGACAACTGATTTAGTGCAAATCTAGTTCAAACACAAAGGTGCATCTTATCCTCTTCCACCGATGCTTTTGTGGTGGGGAAAAGACATAAGGAGGAGGTTTCAAAGGGATGATGGCATCATGAGGAAGCCTTGTCTGGAAACAGCAAAGTGTCTTGTGTGGACCTTCAGATCCCTGCATGTCATGGGATCGGCATTCCTGAAGGAGCAACAACCTGCCTGGGCACTGAACTCTCCTCCAGGTGTTCCCACCCTGTGAAGTGAGATGGATGGCAACCCAAGGGAGAACCTTTTTGGACAGTATGTCCCATTTCTGGAATATCCTCTCCACAATAATTCATGAGGTGCCTACACTGTTATATCAGAAACACTTATAACCCTGAGGGCATGTTGCTCTGTGGTAGGTGATGTTGGGACCCCAATCCAGTTCTTAAAAGACTCTGAAGCTCCTTGCAAGGGTCCTGATCAGGATTGAACCCCTGCACTTATGTTAAAATAACAATACTTCTGAGAAATATGTAGTCACTGGACACACATTTAAAATGCGGTCTCTTCGGGCATTACATGCATCCCACAGAGCACATGGAATACAATGCCTTACGGTGAGGGCTTCATTCTTTCTTCAGGTTTGGACCTGGGAACAGTCAGGCAGGTCCACTTCTACCAGAAGCCAGAAACATAGAAAGATAGAGGGCTGCTAAGGGCAAGGCTTTAAGAAGAGCCACGTGGGGTCAGATGTGGGTCCATCTAGTCCAGCATTCTGTTTGCACCACGCCCAACTAGCAGGCCATGGAAACCACCAAGCAAGGCATGGTTAGAACAGACCCTCCTGCCCATGTCCCTCAGCAACGCACGCACATGTGCATCTCATTTGTTCCGTTCACCTGAACAAGGTAGAATTTGCCATAGACGTCAGAGTTAAGGCAGCTACAGAAACAGAAGAAACTATTTATGAGTTCCTTTAGCTCAGCCAGTTTCATGGCCGCGACACCTTCTGCTTATCCGGTCTCACTTAACAGACCTCTCGCTGGAGAGTTGGCTTGAAAGCCTTGAATCGGTTACTTTGAAGCAATCTGGCTGACTTAAAAGGGGCTACTCCAGAGGAAGCAGCATGAGGACTTCAGCCTTTGTGGCAGTGTAAGCCCTGTAATCAGGCTTGCCACTGCTAAGGGAGCCAGCATGCGCTGATGGGAGCTTGTGCGTGCGCTGGCCTTCTTCTGGTCCTTTGTTGATATCTTAATAGTATCCTTGCCAAGACATTTCCCAGTTTGCTTGCCAATTTACATAACAGTGGGCAGCGTGAATGGTGTGCATATGAGAGCAGGGAATATGTTACCCTGGAGTAAAATGTGGCAGAGCAATATTTAAGGATTGACTTTTTAGTCTTGTAGTATAATAATTGATTATAATTTGACATCAAAACCCATGTTTCAGTTTTAGGGGGTGTTTTTTAAAGGAAGAGGGAAAGAAGAAGCAATGCTGTATTTTATGACTAGCCAGTGATTCCAAGAACCTTATTTTATTATCATTGTGAATTCAAGGTCTGTACTTTAGGGTACTTCCTGTAGTAACAGAGATATGACAGGTGTCAAACTGAAACTTAAGTGGTGGTGGTTCTTACAAATTTGAACTTTTGGGGGGAATCAGTTTGTAAAAACAGAGCTCCCACTAAAGCTCACCTATGTCCCCAAAAATATGAAATCCAGGAGAAAGGGTGTAAAAATTAGGGCCCAATAATGCCTTTTCCAGTCATGGGTCCCCAGGTATTCCACCTCCAAACACCTGAGATTATTGACTATGCTTGCTAGGAATGATGTTGCTGGACTACATATTACATCTGGAGAACCAAGGTTCAGAAAGTCTGAACTAAGGCTCTTAAAACAACTAAGCAAGGGTGAAGCTGTATGACTGTTCTCTACAGAAATACATTCCATTTATGGAGCCTCCCATATCACCTGTAAAAAGCCGTCAACTTTTCTTTTCTCTTCCTTTCTTCCAGTGTTGAAGTGAAGGCTCCAATGGAATGTTATGTAGAGTTCTGTTAGTGCAGTCTCCATATTTTCTTGTTAACCCAAAGCAGCCCAGACAGTTTGCAAGTCCTAAGAGTAGACCTGCTGCAGTGGTCAGAGGGTGCTCTAGCCCAGCATCCTGTTTCTCATAAGAAACCCCTGGGATGCTGACAAGCAGGACACGAAGGCCATTGTGAGCCCTCAGTATCCGGTATACTAAGTGAATTTCAGAGCAGAAGGACACAAGCACAGATCCTGCTTGATCTTTTCCCCTCGGGTCCTTTTCCAGTGCAGAATCAGCAGCTTGAGATGCTTCTTTCCTTCACAGGCAGAAGATATGAGGGTCCACGGCTTCCTCACATCTTTCACCCTGTTAGTGAAAAAGCAGTAGAAGGGAGAGCCGCTTGGAGTTGAAAAACATCCCAAGGAGACAGAATTAAGTAGCCACTTACTTTGTCCACTCAGGTACAATATGTCTGAACTATTTTGGCTTTAACATATTGGCGGAAAGAACTATGGAAAGCCACGTGTCTTGAGACAATGGAGCAGAGTCTGTGCATCCTTGGCATCCTAATGAAGATTTCAGAAAGCATGAGAAAGAATCCCCTGATGGCACAAGCGGTTTCGCAGCAGAACTAACTGCCTTCATTGCTGATGGGCACTCATTCACTAGAGGTTTTTAAGCAGAGACTGGACTGCTGCCTCTCAGCGTTGCTGTAGAAGTCCATTTTTTTGCCCCAGTCAGGAGATCCCCTGAGATCATTTGATCATTGAGATCCCCTCCAGTTCAATGATTCTCGGTATATTGAGTCTGAGTGGAAAAACAGCTGAAGGGCATGGGGTGGAAAGGTGTCCTGGCCACTGTAATGGTCACCAGGAGCTGTAAGACTATGGACAAAATACTATGGGCGGTTTTGGAAACACATACAGAGAACTGGGGACTTTCTGGGCAATACAAGACAGGAACAGCCTGGACAGTGGTAGCTTAGAGACATCCATGAAATCAGGAGCACTGAAGCAGACTGTCCCCCGCAGGCAAAGGGGGGATGGCCTCTGGGCTTGGCAGGGATACTTGCTTTTGTCTAGAACCTCAAGATGTACCTAGGTGTAAAAACACATGCTGAGTATCAAAGAAGGTTGTATGTCATACAAGTCCATTTCCTTTTTTAAAAAAAATGGAAAACATACAAAAATGTTTTGTATGGGCCTCTCTGGGGCCCCTTGACAGATGCCATGTTGGGGATTCTTGCTCTACACTGTTTAAACTAAATTATTGAATAGGCTGTATTTCTTTTCTCTTTTTTCTCTCCTCCCTCTTTTCCTTTTTTCTTTTAGAAACCATCTTGGTTTTTCCAGAAAAGTAGCATAGAAATGTTTTCAATAATTATAGACAGGTAGGTGAAAGACTTTCTGGACTTGGGTGGTGTCCAATGATAGTCCTACATAGAGTGAACCCATTATATGAATGGGCCTTAAATCTTAATGGGTCTACTTTGTGTATGACTAACAGAACTACCCCTGGAGAATCAGGACAGAAATGGAGCAGTTGCTTTGCCCTCTTGCATATTCTTCAGCAGACATATTTTACTACGCCCATCGCTTTTCATTCCATCCACCATAAAGGTGCCAGGAGGCTGGCAGGAGACTGGGAATGTAGGCCAAGCACACAAGGCTGGATTTTAAAGACAGCTCCAGCCGTCTGCTTGCACATTTGACTTTCGTTCATTAATTTTTCATTCTTTTCATTATTGGCAATGGTTTTACAGTTCCATGCTTGAATTGTAACAGGCAAGCCTAAATCATGCACTTAGGGTTTATCTCCTTGTGCGCCTATCTTGCATGGCCCTAGACAATAAAGACATTCCTTAAGGGATTCGTGCAGGACAATGCTTGTGTCACGAATTATAAGGAATGGAATCTTGTAGCGGTTGCTACAATATTATAACATCGTGTCCCTTACATAGTTGCGACTTAAAACTCCAGAAGGATCTAGACTTTCTTTTTAATCTCATGATTATTTGTTGCAATAAATTAGCAGTGTGGGCCACATGGAGGCTGTCCAGTGTCATTCACATCAAAACACACAGCCATCTTGTTCAGTGGAGCCCGGAGGAACATCCTGGGGCGGATGAGGACACGTGTGCAGAAGAGCACCGATTTCAGGTCTATCGTTTCCTTATTTAGGCGATAATTTTCTACTACTGAAGTCAGTGGATTTGTGTCCCTCGGTGTAGTGGGGGCCAAACATGTTGCTGGGGGCTGCCTGACGAGGCTTAGAGGCTGCCCTTGCTCTGATTATAAGCTGCACATTTGCACCCTGACCTATATCCAAACTGATTATGCACATGGAAGCCCTTGCTAAGGGGGGCAAAGTTGCTCAGTACACAGATGAACTCAGGGAAAAGTATTTATGTAAGTTAACAAAAAGAAATCAGTTAGATCTGTGTGGCTATATTATGTGCTTCAATCTGGGGAGCAGGGGGGCATTGTTGCCTTATTTAGGCCATAATACTCCACCATCCAAGCCAATGCTTCTTCCTCAATTATTTAAAGCTTGCAACACAATACACTCCGTTCAATAAATACCTGCCTTCTTAGTAATAACACACATTGCCCCCTCTTCTATGGGGACAATTCTTATTGGTAGAACTCCATATGAGAAGGTGGTGTAGGTTTGCAGGTGTAGCCATTTCTGATTAGTACATGCAAGAAGAACCAAAAGAGACACAGACAAAAGCACGTGGCACAAAATAACTGGGGTATTTTGCGTAAAAAGCACACAAATGTGCCATGCATTCTGTAGAGTGCATTTCTTGCTTTCTCAGTCAAGCTGAGGAGGAGAAGAATTAATGTAGCAACTCAACTGTAGTATAAAAGTTAAGTGTTCATAATTTTCTGTTGGTGCACACAAGTGGGAGACATTTCATGTAGAAATTATTTTACACAAATGAATTAGCCATTTCAATATGTGCAAAGCAAGTTGAATCTGGCAGTCATTCTTAGAAAGCATCCAAAGTGACTTGGCTTGTTTTGTGGGATTGATCTGAGCTTCTTCAGCCTAAGGATGTGCCCGAGTTGCTTGTACTGGTTCTTCCCACCCCCAAGTCTTCTTGGCCAAGGTAGCTGAGAGGGTTTAACTGGCTGGGTTCAGGGACTGCTGAACGCATTGTTGTGAGGGCTCGTCCTTGCTGCCCTCAAGGAAACAGTGATGTTTCTCTCCCGAAAAATCTCCCTGGATCTATAGGTCCTTGAGAACTCCTGCCTGTTGGTAAATGCCCAGTTCTTAGGCAAGATACGTGACAGCATGGTGGCAGCCCCACCACTGGCTTTCTTGGTGGATATTGATTGTCTAGATCCATGTAAGAACAGAATAATTTCTAGTTGCCTAAGGATGGTCTTTATCAGGAGAGGGAAAGAAGAAGGGCAACTCAGTTACTGTTACACAGTCCCATAGCAGCTTTTCATAGCAGTGATCATGGTATCTCCTGCCTCTGGAACTTTTCACAGTTCTGGAGATGTGGGTCCAGTGTGGGCCAAGATTAAAAAGCAAGCCGCTCCAGTAAAATGGAATAATGCATGAATGTTCTAGCAGGGATGGATTGAGAGAAATTATGTTACGTTAGTCATGAAGTCTTGCCCGACCCATCATGACCCCATGGACAACATTCCTCTGGGCTCTCCTGCGCTCCACCATCCCCCGGAGTCCAGCTAAGCTCATGCCGACTGCTTCAGTGAATCCATCCAGCCACCTCATTCTCTGCCATCCCCTTCTTCTTTTGCCATCTATTGTTCCCAGCATTAGGCTCTTCTCTAGTGAGTCCTTCCTTCTCATTAGGTGGCCAAAGTATTTGAGTTTCATCTTCACTATCTAAAGAGCAGTCAGGGTTGATCTCCTCTAGGACTGACTGGTTTGATTGCCTTGTTGTCCAAGGGACTCACAGGAGTCTCCTCCAGCACCACGATTCAAAGGCCTCAGTTCTCCAGCACTCAGCCTTCTTTATGGTTCAAGGAAAGAAATAAGCTCCCAATTTAAAGCAATTTCCCCTTATTTCATCCTTTTGAAACAATCTGCAAACCACATTCAGTTATCCTTTGAAATCTGTATTTCCACATGTTTTGCAGTGGGCTTTTGCAGTCAGAAAATGCACCTTAAACATGCATATATTGGTAAAATGCATAGAGAAATATGTATATCTGTGAAAATAACATTTTAAAATTAATTGTGTAAGGCTAAAGAAATGCTTGGAAAATGTATGTGACGTAAGTTGCTTACTAAAATCCATGTATTAGAAGAAATGCAAGGCATGTGTTCAAAAATTTATACAAATGTTCTTGTAAACATAGAAACGAAACAAACAAAACCACACGGTTCACTTTCCTTTGGATGAGAGACGTAGTGGAGAATGTGGGTATTTTTGTAACCTTGGTGTATTCAGTGCTGTACATGCAGAGCTTATTGGAAGCAAGTTGTGACAACAGGCTGCAGATTGCTTTGACCCCCTATCAGATTATCACTGAGTAGCTATTGTAGCTCCCACCCTTTGGCTCCACTTCCATTTTTAGTGCATTTCCATGCAACTCTCTGCTGTTTCTTCCCTAACCTCAAAGTGCAACACCCTCCTTCTCACAAGAACACATTCCTAGGGAGAACCAGGCACAAGCCCACCTTTGAGCTGGGGCCGGAGGACTGCAATTGAAATGGAACCAAATTAATTGAGCAGCTCATGTGACATTCAACAGTTCAAAACATGCAGCAGTGTGTCCCTGCTGAGGGTGGAGGAAGCTTGCCTGAGGTGGCCTTAGGGTTCAGCTGTGAGGGTTCAGCAACCACTTGTGCTCTTTGGACAATGAAGACAAGCTATTTCCACTCCTTGGCCAGAGCCAAAGGGAATACTTTTGGAAGAAAAGGAAACAAACGGTTTGAACCTCACCACCATCTCCCCACCCGAGCCTGGCCAGATTCTTCACTGTGGTGAACAAGGCGGGTAGGTTCACATGAGTAGGCCCCTGCCCAGCTGCTGCATCTCAGCAAAGGAACTACCCGCAACAGAGGCCTAGGAAGGAAAGAGCGAATATCTCTACAGATTAGTGGCATAAACTGGACTGAGCTGGTTAACGATTCCCCTGATTTTCAGTGCACCATGGGGGAGAAAGCTGCTGCTTTGTATGCAGCAAATTCTGCTCCACCAGTTTTCCGCTACATCTCATCACAGTGGAGTGGCCATCGCCACAAGTGCAACTCAAAGCTTAAGTAACCCAGAGCTCAGAACTTAAGCTCTGCACCACTTCAGCCCCGCTTTGCTACCGAATGTGACTTGAGTAAACAGGAAGTCTTCCAAAAGCACTCAGAATAACTTTGGATTTCATTATCACCGACAAGGAAATAACAAAAGCAATCATTAATGCAACAGTAATTAATCATCATAAATTATTTACACTCTCTGTTGTGCTAAGCTCGTTGGTATTCAGGAATATTGGCTAAATAGGACCGATGGTTGTACACCAGCCATTCCCAACCTGGCTCTCTCTGGCTCGATTGGACTCCAGCAGCACGGCCCACTGGCCATGCTTGAAGAGGTAAAGATCCAGGGGGTGGATGGACAGAAGTGGAATATCTTGGCTCCCCCTCAGTCCTCACCCCTTTAGCCATGCTGGGCAATGGCGGTGCCGGCTGGGAATTAGGGGAGTTGTAGTCCAACACATCTGGATGGAGCCAGGTCGAGAGGAAAGGCTATCCGACATAAAAGGGCATTGCGGAAGGGAACCTTCTAGGGATTCTGGACACCAATCTGGAAGCAAGCAAACAAAATCAGATCCTTCGCATGTAAACTCAGAACTGACCCTGTTTACAGCCAACAAAGTAATTAAGTGCAATGAAATAAGCCGAGGCAAGCATGCATAGGATGGCAGCCTCAGCAGTACTGATGCAATCCCATGTCGATCCCGTTATTGAGCATTTCCCCTACTTATGAATGCCACAATTGTCCTCCCTTTGATGCCTCTTCTTAAAGCAGAGTTGAGCACCCAACAGGGTATTGGGGGAAAACAGCGCACAACGAGAGGAAGAATGACAGCTCCTCTTCTCCTCTGCATGGTCCAGAACAGCTCCATCAGCAGAAAGGAGGAAGCTGTGGTTCAGGCCTGAGAACCATCCAGCAATTGATGCTCTGTCCAGGATTAAGGAGTTCCCTGAGGGAAGTGATTCCAGGGCTGTGGCGCGGATGGCTTGCACGGAAGCGATTCTGGGACCTGGCAGGGCTCCCGCCAAAGTGATCGCCCGCCTCTAAAGTGGACACAGGCACACGGACACCGGATGTGCTCTTATTGTGGGTGGCTTTAAAGTGGAAATGCACAGCCTGTGGCTCAGGGGCCGCCTGCTCCCGCAAGCTCTGTTGGACGGCGAGTCCCGGCTGCCACCATGAAAAGCGCAGCTTGAAAACTGTGGCATCACCAACCTGGGAGTAGGGCGGCCACTGCAGCCTCCTCCCTGCCTTAGCACCCCCCTCCCCACATGGCTCGGCTTCCTGCTGTAGCGCTGCCAGTCACAAGGAAGCAGTAATCTAGGTGGACCAATGGGCCACGGAACGGGTTTTAGACTGCCCCCACCTCCAAAGCGGCCCCCTCCCTCCGAAGTGCACGCCTGGGCGTGTGCTCGTGCGAGTGTAGAACTCTGTGCACGGTTTTGGGCCCTGCACCTAAGAAGGTGAAAAGTGCATAAAAGGGCAACTGAAATATTCCAGAGACTGGAGCAACTCCCCAATCTGAGATTGTTTTGTTTAGAGAAAAGGTTAGAGGAAACGTGAGAGAGGTGCACGAAATTATGCACGGTGTGGAGAAAGTGAATTAGAGGATTTTTTTTCCTTTTCTTGAAATACTAAAACTCTGTAGGGTCATCCCATGAAGCTGATTGGTGGGAGTTTTAGGACAAATAAAAGGAAGCACTTTTCAGACACTGGATACATGATGGAACTTGCTTCTATTAGACGTAATGATGGCCTCCAACTTGGATGGTTTTAAGAGGCGAGTAGACAGATTCATGGAGGGAAAGGCTATCAGTGGCTGCTAGTCCTATTGGCTGGAAGCTACCTCCAGCAGCAGAAGCAGGATGCCTATGGACACCGGGCGCTGAAGAACAAAGGTGGGAGGTGCCGATGCTCACGTATGTACGGCTCCTGTCTCCCCAGCCAGCACCCCATGCAGTACTTAGGGCTAAAAGGTTGCACATACAAAGCAGTTCTTCAAACGCAAAATCACCAGAACTAGTCATATTACTGATAGTAGAATAGGGTAGGCAACTGGTATGCTGATAGGGCCTATGCCTGGTAAGTACTTTGCCATGGGTCATAACCTCCCCCCACCCCACAAGCTGGCAAAGGTAAGGACCAATTTTGCTTACAGGACTGAACCTTCAGAGAAGTATTCTTCCAAGAATAACAGAGCTAGACCAATCAAGCATCCAGTCTGATGGGAAAACCTCATCAACGTTCTTAATGTTTGTAGGGCCAAGCCAACAGTCCAGTTTTTAAAACCACCTGCTTGATATTTGGGGTGGAGTGTGGTCTCCCACACAGAATGCCCCATCCCTTATCATTTTTACAGGAGAGGAAAATGTATTCGCAGTAAGAAAGCAGGCCCTGTGATTGCCACTCCCTGCCACAGCCCAAGCTACCCTGGAATCTTCCAGAAGAAAAATGGTACTCACTGGCTGGCACTGACCAAGAAAAGATCCGTATCACCATGCTGGTGAGCTTTGTCTCACCCCTGAAATCGACTCTCTCCCCTGAACATTGCAAGAAGTGTTCCTGGGAGGTCCAGAATGGAATGGGAAAATTCCGTAAAAGCAGTCGAGATTATACTTGTGCCAAGCCACTTTCCATTCTGCATTCAACAACCCAGTGCACTTCACAAGATAATGCAAATGTAGTCTTTACAAAGCAGTCCCCCAACTTACCATCAGGGTAACACAGAGGGGCACCTTTCTGACTGCTTGACTCCCTTTGACATTAATAGAAGTTTCACAGCTAAATCCCTGCACTCTAATCTGACAAATTTATCCAAATGGAAAATTACACTCCACACGCCTTCATTCAGGAGGGGACATGTTTTGCTATGTAGCAGCACATGCACTGATAATCAGTATTTAACATGGAGATCCTATTTCATGCTTTAAATCTCCAAAGTGGAACAGAAAAAGTCACTGCGCCTGAAGTGTGGAGCTGGTTGAGTTCTTCATTGTGCGGAAATTAGCCCCTTTCTATTCATAAGCCATTGAGAAAATGATCTTTGATTTCTGGGAATGTAATTGTTATTCATAAGATCCATCAGATAGTCTGAAAGTGATTTTTTTAAGGTTATGGGTTGTTTAAGGGCTTCTCTTGCGCAATTTTCTGAAGTGTTGCTATTATGAATCCCAACGCATGGCTTCAGTTACCCGTTCTCCCTTTAAAAAAGTTGGGGCTGTTAAAAGGAATATATAACAGGTAGATAAATGTTTGTTTAGAGATCCCTGTTTTGTAAGCCAATTGAAAGCCAATTCACGTCAACGTCCCATACATGGCTAAATGGGGAGCCATTTCTCACCCAGGCATGGAGTCTTGTGGATTGCTCAGACA
This sequence comes from Varanus komodoensis, assembly GCF_004798865.1. Classification (NCBI taxonomy): domain Eukaryota; kingdom Metazoa; phylum Chordata; class Lepidosauria; order Squamata; family Varanidae; genus Varanus; species Varanus komodoensis. The sequence goes on along the minus strand of NW_025336598.1, from coordinate 31,681,880 downwards.
AGCTGGAATCAGACTCTCGAGGCCATCACAAGCCTTCATCCGTGTGAGCTGAACAGTTGTGTGTAAAACGGTGCAATTCTGGAGGGACTGGCCTAGGAGCAAATCACATAAAGCATGGGAAGGGTTTCTTCAAAGTAAACCTGCTCACTATCTGCCGATCTGTTTACCACATATAGGACACACTTTCCACAGTGTTGTGATTCTCACAGTGTGTCACGTGTATTTTTTAAGGAAACAGGAATATCCTAGGAGATATCCCTACTATTCAGATAATCACTGTTTGGGATACACCGAACTGCTGTATATGCCATTAGTGCGCCGAAAAGGAAAAGCTTTCATCAGGCAGCTAAAGCTGAACAAGGTAGGAGCCTGACAAATCTCTAGCAGTATGGCATTCCCTAATTGGGGTGCCACCACAGAAAAGGCCCTCCTTTTTGCACCCTGCCCCTTAACCTCCTTCGGGTGAAGAAACTTGTAAGAGGGCCTCAGTTGATGATCTTAGGCTATGGGGAGAAATATGAGGAGTGAGGTGCTCCCTAAGACACTGTTTGCCTGTCTGTTTTTGAAAAACCTGTGACGCATGCATGTACTTCAAAGGTTTTCAAGCAGGATGGCTGTGTTCCCAATGCTTAGCACATGCTAAATATATCATCACGGGCTGGAGCTTCCCATAGATCTACCTGTCCAGAGAACCAATAAGGGAAACTGCAGCAGGTCGTATGGACACCCCAGGTGCATGCGTGGATTGTCCCGATCATCAGGCGGTACTGGGAATATAAAAAGAAGCTTGTTTCAGTTGGTTTTCCTTCAAGATGTGCACAGTTCACATTGCTCAAATGCAGTCTGTGGTCAAAGTCCATCCATGTGGTTTATGGTGAGGGGAGGGAAGAGCGAATGCTCAACAGCATTCATACAGTTGAAAAATTCATATGAAAAATGAGGGCTTCAGAAAGCATGTTTTAATCGTGGGCGAATAATATATACATTTCAAGATGAACACAATGTGTGAGTTTAGGAAAATATGTAAGAAAATACAGACAACTTTTGTACAAAAAGGAAAAAGAAGCTCACAATTTGAAATTTGATATGGGCATGAGACAAAAAAGGCTTGAGGTTGAATTTGGAGAACTTCCAAATTGTTGTTGGTTCACATCTCCTTGTGTTTGAGTTTCCATGCAAATCCAAAGCTCTCCCATCTTGGAGAGCTTTCCAAGTTGATGGAGGGAGATGATCCACTGTATGCACATGCTGACTGGCCTTCTCAGTTGAAATGAACAGGCATGCTGGGGCTGGCAAGAGAGCTCTGGATTGGGGGAGAATGCATACCCAAGAGGACCACAGTCACTGGACAATGGGCAGCCAAGAGCCTGCAGAGGACTCACCATGGCAGTAGCCACAGCATCCCGCCGTCATCCATCTGGAGAACCTCCTTGCTGAGAAATCTAAGTGGCATGTGACCATTTGAAGGACTCTTACGGGGAACAGGGAGTCTCATGCTGGGGCAATTGGCACATCTCCCAAGAGCCATTTGATCGATCTCTAAATCCACTACAGGCTCGTCTGTGGCAAATTTGGAAAAACATGAAAACACCCTCCCCACACACACACACAGTGCATGGATGTGCCCTATATCTCTTAAGATAACAAGTATTTACTGGCATTAAAAACATCATTAGGATTAAAAACAAACCAGGAAAGCACTATAAGCAAGTGAATGAGTCAGCTCAAAGTGAAGTTTACATTTCAGAAAGCATGTGGGTTTTTTGTTTCTGTTTTGTTTTAAAGTGATTTCAGTCCTGTGTTTGATGTACACATCTAGAGACAGACTCACCACCGGCAGAGATCGGCACTTAAACTGACTTGAGCAAATGAACATGGGCCCACTTAGGAGAGTAATATTGCAGCAGCCTCTACAGTAGATTCATATTTCTTCTCAGAGCTAAAAATACCTTTATATTTGAAGACTCTCCTTTGAGTTTTCATCCCTCAGGACGACTGCGCTGAACTGCCTGGAGGGGCTTTTGTGAACAGAGAACTCACTAAATGTGATCACAACATACTTTACAGCATGAGGTGAGTCCCAGGGGAATCTCCCACATAAAATTCCTAAACACTGAGGAGAAGTAAAGCTGTCTTTCTAATCTATGGAAATGCAAGTTTCAGGGACTGTCAAACTGGAATTTTAAAGAACAAACTCACTTTAAAAGAAGAGAGTTTTTCTTTTTCTCTCCTGCAGCTGAGTAAAGGGAAGAAGAAGAAGAAGAAGAAGAAGAAGAAGAAGAAGAAGAAGAAGAAAACAACCCACAACCTGATGAGACTATCTTCCCCTAAATTTCCTACACAGTAATTACCAAGTATCCTACGCACGCAGATTACTTAGAATAAATTGTCAGAGTAAATTGGCTATTCTTTCAACATTGGTAAATTATTCTTCTATTGTGGATGGTGGCTTGATCATTCAAATACAGTAATTTTCATTTACCGTATTTTTCGCTCTATAAGACGTGCCTGACCATAAGACACACCTAGTTTTTAGAGGAGGAAATCAAGAAAAAAAATGTTCTGAATCAAATGGGCACATAATCACAGGCACATTCCCCATCACTTCCCCATGGGCTGCACATCTGACAGACTTACTGCACACACATATTCGCTCTATAAGACGCACAGACATTTCCCCTTACTTTTGAGGGGGGGAAAAGTGCGTCTTATAGAGCAAAAAATATGGTACTTAACATCTTTGACAATTTCATAATAACTACTGTGTTGTTCCTTTTAGAAACCTATTAGGTACTTGTTATTGTGTGGCGAGCTGGTCTGTCCAGGTTTAAAACAAGAGAATCGATGAACAGGAGGAGATGGAGGTCACATAAAATGTAACTCTGAAGTAAAATCAACAGGGCCCAGAAGACAAAATTAAATCTGTAATAAGGGTTATCTGTAGGCAGATTTCCTTAGCTGGATGCTAATTTCACAATGCGGTTAGGCCATAGCAAGTGAGGTCAGGGCCACCCCTACTAAATATAAGTGGAGGAAGTGTCTTGGCCTAGCCTTATCTGCTATTGTCCTGTGTGATGCTAATGATGGTGCTACATATTTCTCCCCCTGCCCCCCCATGCACGCGTGCACACACACACACACACACACACACACACACATGCCAGGAAGAAAATCCAAAGACTTGCCATTGCAGTCTGCTTTAATGCAGAGGGCAACACAGTGTATAACATGTGCTGCGCATAGATGGGTGTGCATGCACATGCACACACGCCCACACACTCATCCGATTTGCTGTGAAAACCTCACCATGTTGAGCTATGATTTCTTCGCCTGATACTACTCAGAAACTGAACATATGGGGAGTTTCCTTGCCTTGCACTGTATGATTTTTTGTTGATATTCTGCAGTGACAGTGGGTAACTCTTCTTTTCAGAAAAAGCTGTGGCATTGATTCAAGTGATTGTAACCAGAACCATTTCCATTTTATTTTCTGATTTTGTATAAATCAAATGTTCTAAATAATGAGACCTAAATACAGTATGAACAGCTTGAAAGGAAACCACGTGTAGGGTAGCTGTGTGCCCGCCTTTTACAAGGCCAGCCTTCTCTTTGAAGGGATGTCCCATCTAGGGCCACTTTATCCATTCACTGCACTATATCCCACCTTCCGGGCAATGATGGCCTCCCAAAGCAGTGCTTGCTCTCCCTCTCTCTCTTTCTCTCCCCCTCTCTCCTTTTAAGGTGCGGGGAGAGAGAGAGAATGGTCCTGCCAGCAGGCTCACAAACTAAAATGATGAGACACCCAAGGAAAGGAAAGGAAAGGAAAGGAAAGGAAAGGAAAGGAAAGGAAAGGAAGAGGAGGAAGATCAGTTTGGAGCTGCTCATGGGGCCATCTTGATAGCCTGGCTGATCTTCCCTTGCCAGGGTTCTAGTTTAAATGAGGCTCTTGCTCCATCAGCCGATGGTGGGCCAGCAGGCTCCTTCTGCAGTCTACCGGAAGTTGATTCTTTCTAGCAGAGACAGGAAGGGAGCTGACTATAACTGCTCTTGCGCAGGCAAATGGATGGAACTAGTTGGTCTCCCTCTTGCTCTGGTGTCATTCCTCGGAAGCAGAAGGTGCAAGCTCCCCAGCAACCTTAGGACCTCTGGCTGTCAGCAGAAGCCACAGAGTGCTTCCCTCTTGCTTTCCAGTCCCAAAGCACCTCTTCAGATGCTATTGAGACTTCAGTAGGTGCACGTGGTCACAAGATTTTAGCCTGAATTATATGATACTAGGCAATGGAGCTTCAGGAAACCTGGGACAGGAAAGAGGGCAAGATGGAGATTACGCCAAGTACTGGTGTGATATGCTGCACCAGCTTGTGCCAAATGATCTGGTTCCACCCCTGAGAGCAATGGCAGGGCCATCATCATCTCCCGAGGCTTTGTTGTGATGGGAGCAGCATAGAAATGTTTTAAATAATTAAAAATAAAATCCCCCTCACTGGCTGATCTTTATACACTTGGGAAGCATTCCAGCAGACAATACCAGACTCACAACCAGAACAAAAGGGCCTTTCTTTCCTGTGAAATACTGGCATATGACGTGGAACGGGGCTACCAGACTTCCAACATCTGTAGATGATAAATGCCCTGAGTAGTACGGGGTAAAAGCTCCAGAGTGTTTCTGTCACAGTGGCATGAACACAAGCAAACAAAAAAGGAAAGGAAAGTGAACTGATTTGTCCAGCCTAATATTGCTGGGTTTGTTTTATTACTCCTTGATGAAGAAAGACCTCAAGGAAGGGACAATAACCTTGGGCTTCCTCAATTGAAGGAGAGCTATTGCAAAGTGGAAGAGAGCCGTGGGTGACCTCTTTCAGCACCAAACAGCAGGGTGGAAGCAAATCAGGGTTACACTATGCAGAGATATAAATCAACAGTTTTGCCAGATTTCTGGACTTTGGGCAAATAAGACTTGCTAGCTTTCTGATGAAACAGCATTAGGACCTTTCCTGTCTGTTACTTAATATTAGGACATAAGACTGACAAATATTTCACAGCAGTGTTCTGATAATGCAATGCAATTTGATCAAATAAAATAAGCAAGGTCAGGCCCCCAGTCCAGCCCCCAAATCACAGTTCAGAGAGCTGTTTCATATTTTCTGGTTTCTCAAGTGCCCATTTCTCCATTTTTCAATTCAAGTGTGCTAAAGGGTTATCAAACTCTTCCATACCCAGAGCAAGCATGAGGGAGGGAGAGAAAGAGAAAGAGAGACAGAAAAAAACTTTGTTAAAATGTTAGGCAGCACTTAATACAGTTATCATTATTGTGGCCTTTATATCTACATTACAATTTTGTCACTGGCTCAATGTAATATCTGGAAATTCCTTTAAAATAAAAACTAGCGAGTGTGTTATGAAATTACAGCCAGGACAGATGGCCAGATTCTGTCATTGGAAATAAAAGTAATGTTATAAGTGTATAACTCCATTGGGGAAATTGAGTACCATAATAAAGTAGACTTCCACTTTCCGCAATGAAATTCAATGACTGTTGAGGAGTTTAGGGTTTAGAAAATTGAAAAATGAAACCTTTGGTTTTTCGCTGCTGTTTGATGATGTGTAGCAAGTCCCTTTATGGACTGAGGCTAACATCCAAATAGTAACAAGCTTGCAGTGAATAGAGCCCACAGAGGATAAGCTACTAAATCTTGCAATAAAAGCTGTGTGATTTACAGTAAATTCCAGAGGGCTGACAGCACCACAGCTGAGGGCATAAACACTCCTTTCATGGCTGAGGCTTCAGTCAGCTCTGTCTGCTGTGAAGTACAATTGAGCAGTGAGGCATGCTGCTTACCAGCAATGACTTTGATAAATAACTAGGAAGTCCCACTGTTGGCTTAAAACTAGAAGTTGTTCAGTTGCAATTCTGCATTTGTCCTGCTTTAATGGCTGTGGAAGTGGCTTTAGCTGTAATCTGTCAGTGATTGATTAGGGCCTTCCTGAATCCCCTTCTCTGCTCCGTTTGCAGCTCCCTGGTTCTCACCACTGTTAAAAAACAAAATTGGTACATATCTGATTGCCCTCCTCACTTGAGCAGAATTAAGAGTGTTTACTTTCCTCATAATTCTGCTCAAGTGAGGAGGAGCTAAATGGCCACAGCTGATAAATTGTTGACAACAAGGCAACACGTTTAACAGCTGGGCACATCAGCACATGGTGTTCTGGGTTGCGCCGCAGCTTAATGTTCCAGTCAGCATAAGGTATTTCATGTACCAGTAAAGAGACCAAGAACGGAGGAGAATGCCGCGGTGCTCCAAGATGCATAATCGTGCGGGCTTGCGCGAGAACTTTCCTTGTGTAAACTAGTCCCGGTGTTAATTAAATACATGAACAAAGTCAGGAAGAAATGGATCTGTGACTATACCTAACATGAGAGGCTGGTTGATGTATGTGTTCATATTAATTTCTCAGCATAATGTAATCCAGACACAGTCAGCCCTGGGTTCAAAGGCTTTAACTGGTTTTAAATGGGGGTATAATCTCTCACTTTTGAGCCATGTCCAACCCTAATCCTCTCCGAGTCATTGGTTTGACTGAGCTACTGTTGATGTGATGCTATGGAATATTCATGAACATTCTGTTTTAACACAGGCTGTCGGTAACAGAATACTGACAGAGATAGGGGAGAAATTAGTTCAGGTTGCATTTTAACGTCAACCCTCATTTTTGCATTTTCTATCCAAAACATGAACCAATACTTAGCTATCCTATGAAAATCACATTTCTCTGAATTTTGCAGTGGGGTTGTACAATGAAAAAATGCATACAATAATACATTCATAGGTAAAAATGTAATGTGCTATATTAAAATTCCTTGCACAAATGTGTATATAAGACAAAAATCCTTTTATTAGGAAAAGTGTTCACAAAAAGATGTTCAAATTTCCACGCATTTTTGAAAAAAATTCTCAGAACTAAGCTTAAAATTGGAAAAATGAGAAGCTGAAAGAAATGAAAACTGACAGATTTGAGATGTCAATCTGGATAGGAGAAATATGTGATAAGAGTTCACACATAGTGGAACCGCTATGCTGCAGAATGAGATGGAAGATGCACAGATGCCAGGGAGGCTGAGGGCTGGTCAGCAGAGAGAGAAGTCGTCCCAGGTGAAAGAGGAACCGAGAGGCTAATGGTTATATGGTGCCTTATCTGCTAAAAGCCATCAAGACATAGGCAGCAATTTAGAACAACAAAACCTTGCAACAATGAAAACAAGATGATTAAGGATTATCCCACTGATTGTGCCCTGGCTAGTAAGAAGTGCCCCAAACTCAGAGGCTTCCAAGTTTCCGATAGCCCACCAGGATGAAGCTGGCGGGGCAGGCGGAGCCCTGGGGGGCGGGATTTCTTCCCAGTCCTGGTCCTCCGTTGTTCCTGGTTTTTCACTTGGTGGGCTTTTTATCCCTAGACTGCTTCAGAGAGGGAGAGGAGAGGAGATGCTCAGGATGACTCATTCTTGGCCTCCCTTCTGCCCACTGGAATGCTCCCTCTTCTGAGACAGAGCAGTTGTCTCTTGACCTTGGCGAGGCAGCCAAAATGGTTCTTTCTGTGCCAGTGGTGCAGGTTCAGGTCTGCGGTTGGATTGCTGACTGCCCCCTCTGCATTCAGAGTGCCGTCTCTAACCTTGGAAGGTGTTTTGAGCGGTCCCTGGTCCCTGGGATGCTTGCAAAGGCTCCACAGGCTCGTACTCCGAAAGCATCAAAACGAACTGTACATTTCCAACTGCTAAATGGTAGAGAGGGGTCTACAGCCCAAGCGCGTGTGAGCCAAGCAAGCTGCGTGAGGGAGAACAGCACTGGGGAAAGCCCTTTCGCATGTGCCCAACGAGCTGACTCCTGTAGGCAAAGGTGTCCTCCAAAGGGCCTCTCCTGGACATTTCAGTACTCGGGAGGCTCACAGGGAAGGCCCCCGGGTGGTGCTGCTGGGGCTGGGAAGAGCTGCTCAAGAAGGGAAGGAGCAGGCAAGCACTCGGCAGGGCTCCTTTCCATAAAACCTCCACCTGCACTTCTCTGGCATGCCAGATGCTGTTTCACAGAATGAGTAAAGTCTTGTTCCAACTGAGCATCATAGCAGAACCCTTTCCTCAAGCCCCCGCTGCTGAAAAACTTGCATGTTTAATAAAGTGACCTTAATGTTTATGCAAAGCGAATCACCATTTGGAATTCATTTCCCCACCCTTGAGCAGTTCACCCTGTGTGAAAAGGAGCTGTGACTTTATGAGGAAGTTCATGCCCTTTCCTTAAGATTATTTATAGCTTCCTACTTCACTTGGTGATAATCAGCATAGGATATATATTTCTCTCACTTTGAACAGGCTACCTCAAAGAACGACCAAGGATTGTAATGGTACCACACAAGCACCACCTGGTCTAGTAAGACTATATGACATGATTCTAAAATAGTATTTCTCCATTTTATACCTTTCTCTTTTTTCAGCAATCAGCTTTGATTCCTGCACTTCCCTTCATCCTGGAAACTGCCTGGTTCTCATGACCCAAATGCATTGAATTGTTCTATCATTGCTTGGACTTTTACTGTGACTGAGTAGAAAAGAATACTTTAGGGAACAGAGAGTGTTGTTTTAATGTTGGGAGGGAACACTCCCCCTCCACCAAGGATTTAGAAAATAATATGCCTGTAAGCATACATCCAAGAGATTTGCATACCTGAAAAACAGCAATTTAAGCAGGAAAACCTGTAAGGCCAATCAGAAACCATCAGTTAAATTTAGATAGCAGCTGCTCTTTCTTGTTGCATTTATACTCAGGATTTAACACAATTTCATTTGAACCAGAATTAGTAGGCCTGGTGAAAATTAAAGGCAGATTAATATTCACACCGATCATGTAGGCTTTCCTGTTTCATCACATACTTCCTTTGTCTTAATACTAGAAGCATGTTTATCCAGGGGGAAGTCACACAATGTATAGTAAGGTCTGCTCCAAGAAAGCATGCATTGGATTGTGGCCTGGATTATGTTGGCTTTCTTTCCTGCTGCTATGGATTTTGCCACTGGTACTTCAGGTTTAGTCAACATGAATAATAACCTCTTATTGCCATATTATTGGATATTATTGTGTAAATTGTTGAGGGTTGCATTGAGAGCTTTGTACCTGACTGGTAAGATGGAAGGAAGGAAGGTAGGAAGGTGGTAATCAGGTGAAGTTTTAGACAGATTGAGCTGGTTCCCAGCTAGCTCCTTTTAGGTCCCACTGAAATTACTGAAAAGTTAATTATGAGTTAAGTTATACTGAACTCTGTATGAACTAAGTAGAAGAAACTTAGTCCAGATTCTGTCCATTGTGTTCAAATCCACACACTTTACACTGCAAATAACCTCATGAAACTCAATGGGACTGACTTTTGAGTAGACATGAATACAACTATGGTATTATGGCTTAACAGGGCTTAGTGCTAATACCGGTTTTAAAGATCAAAGTTGTGCTCCAGAACCTGTGAAGACAATAATAGTGTCTATGGACATGTCCATGAGCTCTCTCAATCATTAGGAGCCATCAAGACTCCAGATCAGAGGTAGGATGCAGAGACTGGGTTCCAAGAGTTCAGATTTCCATGAATATGACCCACAGATTCTGAAACAGGGTGGTTTTGTCCAAATCTCATAAATTCCGCAGGCTTGCAGAGCCTGGGTTTTGTTTTTTTTAATTTCTGGAAATTTACACAAATTTAGGCATAGAAAAACATGAAAAATTAAAAGTGCACATGTGCATTTCCCCATAGGTTAAAGAATGAAGTTACTTTGTGGGGCAGGGGGAACTTGCATGTTTTCAGAAGTGCAGATTTGTGCAAGTGTGCATGAATGCAAGTTTGGGAAAGGAAGGAAGGAATCCATCAATGATTGTATGACAGAATGAAAGGTGCCCAACAGTCCATGAAACAGAGATGAAACGGATTTAACAACTCATAATCCCTCCTCGGAGGGATAACATTCAGCCTATTAGTAAGCCCAGTAGTAAATCAGGAACTGTAAGGAAACATCTGAGAAAAGCACTATGCTAGCATTTCGTGTGCTTCAGCTCTGCAGAGTATGTACTCACCTGGAATTCTAACCCTGGCTACAGTTAGGGATACACCAATGAATTGAGGACTACTTCCAGGTCTGTGGGGATCTGAGCAAAGTGCCCTCTTCCTCTTCCTGGGTCTCCTTCTCCACTGATGAGCTATGCTGGGCCACCCCCTTGAGCAGGCAGCGGTACCCCTCTGAGCTGTGCCTGGAATTTGTTCCTTGCCGGCCTAAAATCCCCCACAGTGGCCCAGACTGACATCATGTAGAAACCTTGTGAGAAGGTAAAATGGCAGCCAGACTTTACTGCCAGTACTGCCTAGAGCTCTAGGCCAAGAAAAATATATTTCAAAGAGGGGTCCAGAGCATGGGTCATCAGTGGGGCCCAGCAAAGTATCAGGACCTGGGCATTTCCCCCAAGGATTCTAGATGCTGACACCAACCCAGCCCGGATTAGATGTGTGAGATGGAATTAAACACAGAGCAAGGCTTTTGAGCCACCAGGCAGGGCTAGTTCCTCCCGCCCAAACTGTCTGTCAGCTGAGTTCTCTCTGCTGCATCCTGATACTTTTAAATAACTGCAAAATGCCAGCCAGAGAGACGTGTCAGGGCTAAGTGGTTATGTGGCAGAAGCCCTGCTACATCAGTGCCAGCCAGAGGCCATCTTTTGCACCTCACTCTCCTTTTGCTCACCCCGGGGGTATAGGGTTAGGGGACAGGGACCTAAGCCAGGCAGCCACATTCAGGGGCCTTTCTCAGAGAGGAAGGTTCAAGCCCAAGAACCCTAAACTGAGGTCTGCTAAGCAGCACTTTCGCATCCATTCTGTTTAACTGAAAAGTATCCGCCTGGTGACAGGAACCTAAGTGGTGCTTAACCAACTGTTAAAGCGATAAAAATAACAACAACAATACCAACACCCGCATATCCTGTGCCATCCTTTTCGTTTTAATGTAAAAGTTAGCAAATAAAAATGAGAGAGGAGGAAAAGATCAAGGGAAAATGCAGTACTGTGCTTATTTTGGTCCCTCTTTGTTTGGTATGGTATTTTAATGCCATTTTAAAGCTTTTTCATCTCCCTTTTTTTTTTAAAAAAATGGTCTCTTCTCTTAATTGGAGCGGCCACTTAATCAGCATGACAGACTGTCCACTGATAACCCAATTAACAGACTTCTACTGTCATCATAAAAAAACATCCGTGTAATAATAAATTGTAATTGTTGTGTGCTTCAGCCTGGAGACCTTTTCATACTTAAAAAAAAAGAAAAGTGGAAATTTTGAGTCTTGCAAGCTGGTGGTTTATTGCTTTATTTTACAACCCATAGGAAATAGAAATGATAAAACCCCCCCACAAAAGTCTATCTGTTATGCTAACTACTTTGCCTGTGTCTAGTTAAACTTGATGAGATTGACAGAGCAATCCACGGCATGTTCTCTGAGAAGTCCCACTGAATTCAAGGGGATTTAGTTCCAGGTAGGTGTGCACAGGATCATGGCATCGAGATCTAATTCACTTTACAATGGAATGCACGCAACAAGACTCCAAGCTGTGCTATTTCTAAACAACATGTGTCTGTGTGATTTTGGGTGGAAGCGGGGCAAGAGGAGAATGGGTTAATCCCTTCCCCCACATTATTGCTCCACTCCAATTTGCCTGATACCAAATTTGGTTTTATTGAAAAAATAGCGATAGTTGAGATTTGTTCCTGTGAGAAAGATACTTGTTTCTATGCAACACCAAGAAGCAAAGCCCTGAGTTTCATGTGGGTAAACTCTTCTTTCAGGTACAAGGATGAGTTCATATATGATGTTATTAATGTAACAAATTACATTTAGATTGTTACTATATGAAGCTGCTTTAGACTTGGCCTTTGATGACTGGTATCAAATGATATTTCCAGTATTTGGGAACACATGTCAGACAAAAGAGCGAGCAGAAAGTGTTGCTTGGTGGATTCCATTTTGTTTTGAATTAACAAGGATTAGTAGATTTGTTTTATTTAGTTTTCCTGATGCGAAAAGGACTTTCCAACAACCTCACTCTGTTTTAGAGGTGTAATACTGTTGTCAGTTCCATTGTATCTGTGCAGGTCGTCAGATGTCTTTCATTCCATCATCCACTCAGTGATGGAACTGCAGATACACACACACACACACAAACACACACTAGAAGGTGTATTTTAGTCCTCATGTGCATTTGTGCAATGTATGCATTAGTGCTAATGCACATTAATTAATGTTACTTTGTACAGAACTCCCTCAAAGTGAACAACATGCAACCCCCCACCTCAAATGTTTACGTTTTAGCCTATGGGGAAGAAATTTTTGGTCCATGTTTTTTCAAAACACAGATTTATATTTTTGTGTGACAAAAGCCACGTCCAGTTCCGCGAAGCAAAAACCCAGCCTGCAAGTCTGAAGAATCCATGTGACTCAGAAAAAGAAAAAAACCAGTCTCCTGAGGAACCCGTGTGTTGAATCTGTAGAAACCCAAACTCACTGAACCATAGCAGATTTCTCTGACATCTCTTCTTGCTTTCAGGCATTCAGTAGCCAGCAGGACTGGGGAGCCCCAAGGGAGGAAGTCATGGCCAAGTCTTCTAGGGGGCCTTTCAGAAACCACAGTCAGCCAGGGGGCTACCAAAGCACAGGAGAACAGCACTCCCATTGTAAAATAAAGAACACACACACACACAGATTGTAGCCACCTCATTACAGTAAGGTAGGCCCTGAAGCCCTGCACATGGAGACATTTCTCTGAAATTGCCAGCCTTTCCTTCAGTGTTTGGATGCGATTTCCTTCCAGCCTTCCACTCCACCCTGCCCCTTCCCGTACCTCAGATGAATGGCTGCAAACGAATTCAGCACCGTGCTCTGTGCTGATTCAGAACAGCATCGTCTTCGTTGGAATGGGCCACCTTTGGCGGAAGGCCATACACAAATAGGTATCTGGCCCTTGCTGTTTGTTGCCGCATGCTTATCTCCTAGAATGTCTACCAGCACCATTATGTAGCCGAACTAGGTATGCTGCCACAGGAAATCCAGTGGGTGAAGCAGAAAAACCAAATGTGCTCCTCGGATGCAATAAATCAACTGCGGCTCAAGGCCGGCGAAGCAGTCCCAGGCGATCCCCCGATGGCAAGCCCATCTGTACACTGGCAAACGAGCCCGGAGGAAGAGCATGCCTTGTTTGGCTCCTGCGAGGAGTCCCAGCTCCGCTCCTCTACTCACGGCCTCGGTTGCAGCAAAGAATGCTGAGGAGAGCAAGCCTGGAGATGGCGTTTGTTGTAGCGGGAGAGAGGTCATTAAGCAGACCCTCAGGAATACGGCTACAGTTATTAATTAGGGCTTAAGGGCCAGTGCTATGAAGTATTGTGCAGCTCAGTGGGATGCCAGGAGGAGCTGAGATCGCAAGAGTCTGGTTACCTGCCTTTGGAATCAGGTCCTTCGGTCTTAATAAGAACGGTCTCGATGGCACTCACTGGGCAGGAAGCAGCTGGTGACACACAGAAAAGCACACAGTGAGGGGGAGAAAATCTAAGTGGCTTAACTAATGATATTCCACTTAATTGACGCAACCCCCCACCCCACCCTACCCCACCCTACCCTACCCCACCCTGGGACACAGGCACAGAAAAGATGGCTGGAGTGAGCTTCACAGCACCAAGGGGATGACGAGTCAGCTAGAAATTAACTAGTTAGTTGGATTTTCTGAGGCTTGGTCACTAGAAACTAAATCTAAATGTATCAATTCAGGCAGCCTATTGTTTTGTTAATTTTTACTTTTCAAAGTTCATTTCTTTTTAGTATTAGTCATGTATTATGAGAATTAACATAAAGGTGATAATGCATGATCTTTATATGCTGTCCTATTAAAATGAAGCTATTTTTAATACTTTTAAGAGGCCTATCAGAAAACACAATTTATATCCTCAAAGTATATTTTGTCAGATTCAAGTATAATTTTTGCATTCATATTCTTTTATGAATTTTAATGGAGACACTTAAATTGTAATTATTCCTCTCAGCTCAAACGCAGGTAACAAATGGAATTCAATCAGTGTTTGCGCATAATGACCATCATTAAGAGAGAAATAATAATGACATTCTCTCTGCATTAAACTTGCAGACTCTTTACACAATGATCTGAATACCATTATTGATCTCCATGGAGATATGCAATTGTCACCTATTCTGCATAATATCTGAATGTTAAATACATTTGTTTGGAACAAATATTTTAATGAATACAGTCAGTTCCACTTAATTAACTATCTGATAACTGAATATTTTTACTTAATAATTCAACACAGAACATCCAAATTGTCCTTTCAAAAATCAAATGCACTTGAGATTAAACAGAGATATTCATAAATGTTCATAAAAATGTACATATAGTTTAGAATTTCCCCTGGAATTCTTTAAAGTCCATGTATGAGGGCATTAGTTAAGTATTTAAAGAACACTTTCTTCCTTCTTTATTTATGATCATCTCTCAGAAGCTTGCAAGTGAAATCCATGTTGATATCAAAGTAGCTATTTAATCTGCATTGCCCACTGGCATGTTCTTTTAGGGTCGCTCAAGTGGGATTGGTTGACAGCATTCTCCTTTTCAAATTGGGGTCTTGCATCCACTTTAGAGTGTATGCATTGTAAGACGGGCTTTGCCAGCAGTTATACAGGAACAAAGATGAAGCAGGAAGATGTAAATCACCCTGGCTGGGCCTTCTGTTCTGTCACTTTCAGTAACCTTTTGACCTTAAAGTGACCATAGTTTTCAAAAAGAAAGGGTGCACTTTTATGTCTCCACAAGAAAATATTAATATATATTTCCAAAAAAATGTCCTTCCCCAGCTTTCCATTTGGTCTGTTAGGGTTGTTCCTAAGTGACTGGGCAGAAATGGCCACAGCTGTCATCTTCTAACTACCTCATGCCAAATACTCAACTGAGTTTGTCCTTTGGAATACAGGGCTAAAGAAAACAACTTTTGAAAATAGACGTTGTAGGGATTGGGCCCAGTCCCCCTACAGTACAGCTTTCAAGAACTGTTGATTAAAAGTCTGATTCAGAAGAGGAAGAGGAGGCAAGGTTGGGACTCACAGCTGAAATGTCAAGGCCGAAGGCAAGCCAGACTGTCCCTGAGCACCAGATAGCGTCAAGTTCAGTGAGAAATTCTAGTGAGCAAGCTGAGATTTGTAGGGAGAGGGATTAAAAGCTTTAGTCCAATCATCTGGCATCAGATTAAGAGGGCAGATGAGATGAGACATATCAGATGTTCCAGGCAATTTGATCAGAAGCAACAGAATCCAAACTGAAGGTAGTTCTTTGTGACTTGGGAGGGAGCAGAGGTAATCAATTTGGAATCCTCTTCGTTTACTTAAGTATACATCGTATACTTATTTTGTGTGTTTTCTTCATGGCCTGTATTCTAACTTGGTTTATGTCTTTGTTACTGACTCCTACTATATTGTTTTGGACTACCAAGCCAACATAGTTGATCAGTTTTAACACAACAAGAAAGTGTCTAGTAAGAAAGCCTTTTGTCCTGATCTGCTTGAAGGGTGGGGGTGAGACCATCTCATGACAGATGTTTCATCAACCAAGCTCAACCTTAACTTTTTTTTTTGAGTGCTGGAAAAGTACCAGCCATTTGCCTTTCTCTTCTACCTGCCTCCTGCCATACCCACGTATTTTATTACATCAACAGTTTCCCCAGCTGTAGCAATTTTGAACCCAATTAAGTTAACCCGACAACAAACCTTGGATTCATTTGGGATTGTTCAGCCCACAACCCCCCCAAGTGGCTGAGGTCTGGACATCAGAGAAGTAACCTACATAGGCTGCATTCACAGTTTGTTCCAAGATGCAATACTAGAGACCAGATCAGCCTCCAAGATAAAAACTGCACTTCTTGAAGCATTCTGCAACCACCACCTGAGCCTTCCCACTTGGAGTCCTGATATAAAAGTGTGTGAGATGAACAACTGATGATTCCATGTCCAGTGCGCACAGGATGGCTGGCAGGGCTGACCAGAAGCATGGGCTTTCTTTCAACAGAGCTCCAGAACTGGTTGCTCAAAACACAACACAACACTTGGACCAATGAAGCAGAAACATTAATGATGAAAAGGGCCTGTGTGATTTCACACATACTTATGAATGTCTTGCACACAACGTTTTGTTGACATCATTGGTAATCCTAAATAAGGCAGGCTAATTGCTAAGGAAATCTGGTGAGAAAGGTACACATTTCTCCTACAGCTGGCTGAGAAAAACCCTTTAAAACATAAGGAGCACTGGTTGCTATATCTGTAGGGAAGGGAGTAATTTGGGCCATGCAGCCATCTAAGGATGATGCTGTATATTCTACACCCATTTAACTTTGCTAGATCATATGTTTTATGCTACTATTGAAACAGTATTTATAAATCAGGGTAATTTTTTCTCTAGTTTTGAAACATAGGTGACCAAAGTAATCCTATGCCTCTATTGTAGATCAATCCAATATGGTCTTTATCTGTAACAGAACAACACTCTTTGTTTTCAAAGAATCATAGAAGAGCTGGAAGGGGTCATGGAGGCCATCAGATCCACTCCCTGCTGTTGCAGGACACCACATTACACCATCCCACTCAGATGGCTGTCCAGTTTCTTTTTGAATGTCTCTAATGTGGGAGAGCCCACCACCTCTCCAGGCAGCTGGTTCCACTCTCGTATTGCTCTGACAGTGAGGAAGCTTTTCCTGATGTCCAGCCTGAATCTGGGTTGTCGCAACTTGACTTGATTATTCCGTGTCGTACACTCTGACTCTAGCAGGAAGAGATCTTGACCCTCCTCTTTGTGACAGCCTTTGAGGTACTTTCAGAGGGATATCATGTCCCCTCTCAGACTTCTCTTCTCAAGGCTGAACAGTTTTCCTTTCCATCTCACATTCTCCCCCTCTACTGCCCACATACACTTTTAAAAAATTCTTCTCTTCACCCCCAAGGTGATGATATGGTTTGGATAGTGGTAGGTGTTCTGCTTCATACTATCTTTTGGTGCTCCCTGCCTAAGCGACTACTGGAATACTTGAACTCTCTCTCATATTGGTTATTTACTCCACAACAAGTTTGGCGACGTGGTGCCTTCTAGGTGTTTTGACTGATAATTTCATAAACCCCAAACAGCATGACCAATGATGAAGACTTATGGGGTGGGGGAACTCCTCTGCCTACCCTGCTCTAGAGTAACTTTTACATTGATGGCGCTTGCATTTTTCCACTGGCTGTACCTCCCAGGATCCAAAAAACGGTGCAAATGATATCTCCTAGGCCCATCTCTCAAGCAACAGCCTTCCTCATTGCCACCTTGAAACTTGAAGGATCTTTCAAAAGCATGTTTCTCTTCAAAGAAAAAGTACAAACAATCAGAATATGTGGCCCAGCTCTTTAGATCACTGACTGTAACTGTTCTTGTCCACTAAATCTACCCTTCAATTCCAAAATGTGTATGTTTGAAGAGATATGGGAGTCATAGTTTTACTCCAGGTAAAGGGAGGGAGGAGTATGTGTTTAACCCGAAGACACTAGGTAGCCTAAACTGTGTCAATGTGCCTTTAAAGTTGTAATGCATGACTTTAAAACTGGAAGAATGAATGTAAAAGCCACTAAAATTGCATGCAAATGAATTAAGAGGAAAAAGATTTAAGTGAGAGAGGACTGTGAGAGGCCTTCCTATGTGGGCAATGAGGTACGTATTAGGGACTTTATAAATTATAAATGGAGAAGGAGATGGAGAACAATGGGGGGAAGAGGAGGATTTATATACCCATCCATTTATTTAAATTTCATATTAATGCATGAATTTTACTCTTTATTCTATAATCACAACAGAATTGCTTTCTTCCTCCAGATATTAAGGTTTTCCTTCCCTTCCAAGGCATCAGAAATCATTGCAAATGGAGGCAAAATGGGAAAAGTCAAGCTTAATAGTATACATTTATTTTAAATTATTAATTATTTAACATTTACATTTGTATACAAAATATAAACCAAGCCCTCCGGGTGATGCACAAAGGTTGTGAATCAATTAAATACAGGCAGTCCCCTGGTTACAAACGAGCTCTGTTCCTGAGTAAATGGAAATACATCTTTAAGTTGAATTTGTATGCAAATCGAATCATATATACTCAGTCCTTTACATTTGAGAGGGTTAGAGGTGCAGGACCCCCATGAAAGTAGAGAAACTGTGAATATCTCTAGGTCCCTTCCCCACCCAAATTCACCTGTGCCTTCTCTTTGCAGGAAGGAAATGTCAGAGAGATTTCCTCCTCCATATGGGAAGGAAAGGAAGGCATGCTTTGGAGATCTCCCTCTCTACCCTTTTGCTTCCTGTCTCTCTATGGTGATACTTTAGAGGCCTTCCTCTCTCTCCATTCTTGCTTCCTCTCTATGGTGTGATGACTTTCTGCAGTAACTTTTAAAAGTTAATAGGCTTTGTAGCAGTTCATTCTAAGTACAGGCTGTTCATAATCTGGATGTTCATAACTCAAGGATTGCCTGTACCAAAATTTTTTATTTATTTTTCGGTTTATATCCTGCCCTCAAGGCAGCTTACATCATTCTCCTCCTCCATCTTATCCCCACAACAACAACCCTGTGAGGTAGGTTGGGCTGAGAGTCTGTGACTGGCCCAAGTCACCCAGTGGGCTCCATGGCTGAGCGGGGACTAGAACCCAGATCGCCTGAGTCCCAGTCCCATACTCTTAACCGCTACAGCACACTGGCTCTAATATTGTCATAATAACATCAAAACTGATACAAATGACAATTTTCTACAACAAAACAGCATTAAATTAGTGCCAAGAGCTAAGATTTATGCTAAAATATGCCATTAAAATAGTTTTTTTAAAGGCACTTGAATGACTATAATGTAGGTGCCAGGTAAGCCTCACCAAAACACCATTCTCCCTTGTAACCATTCTCTATCACATTGGCTGGGACCATCTGGAAAAAGTCCTCTGATTACCATCCTATAGACCAGGAAGTTAAACACTGGAGGAGTGTATCCTTCTTGCCCCATAGTCCAGGCCATTTAGAGCTTTAAAGAGTCATACCACACTTAAAACAGACCTGGAAACTGACTGATAGTTTAGCACTGCTGTGATATGACAACAAATTAACCATGTCAGTGTGCCATTTTGAGCCTGCTGATTTTCAAAGACAGCCCCAGAGAAGGCACATCCAGTATGGCATAATCTTATGAATATCTACCCAGAAGTAAGCCCTCTTGATCTAAATGGGGCTTACTCCTAGGTAAGAGGGTATTTTCAGCCCAAAGCTCCACGAACATTTTCTTTGGAGAAAATGCTGCCTTGATGTGCTTTTCTTCTCTTTAAAAAGCCATATGCAGAGCCATTCAGATATAGGGAAGAAAAGATTCTTCCCACCTTACATGATGTCCACTATGTGTCCAGATTGGTTGGTAAATTTGCACAGGGCCTTTTGTATTTCTTGGTAACATGTGACAAGGTTTGTTTTCCTAGATATGCTTTAACCACATGTAAGGCACTTCTTGCTCTTTGTCTTGGTTCAAGTAAGTCCCATATGGCCATAAATGAATTGTCAGTGATCAATGTTTTAAAACCAGTGGTGAAGAGCAGTTTGTTTTTATGGTGAGCTGAAATCCTGTACCAGTTGCATCATTTGGGCTGGCTCTAAAACTTAGTTGCCCTTATTTGCTCTCCTCTCCACTGTGGGTGGGCAGAAAGTAGATTGCCAGATGTTTGGGATCATGCTGGCAAAGGCTTCTGGGAAATAAGTCCTCAACTTTTTCATCTCCCTTGCTCTGCAACACAGACTGGACATTCTGGTTGATGGCATCATGTTCCAACTGTGCATCTCTTGGACACGGAGGGTTATTCTGCTTCTGAGCAGATGACTGGACCAGAAGACCTGCATCCTAAACCCTAAGATGCAATAACAGGAATTATAACTGCCCACAATCCTAAAATAGTTGCATTTGGGATGTTTCAGCAGAATGCTCTGCAGTGGTGAATTTGATGACTCTTAAATATTCATAGTCTCCAGGCTAGCAGGACAATTTGTTTATCATAAACTACTTAATCAAGGTTGCTTCAGGCTGAATCCAGGCTGGGTGGTACTGGCAGTATACATATATCTATATGCTCGATCACCTCCCTTATATTATGCAGTGTACCTGACATTCCCTGGACTAATGCAGGGTATGTTTTTACTATACTACCACTCGATCATTATCTTGGGTGAACAGCCATTGTGCAGCCCCCTCCTCATTCATTATTATGGTAGGTGTTTCCCAGCAATTGATCACTCTCCTAGTTCTGTCCAACAGCTCTTTGGGTGGGAGCAGCTCGGTATCTGTTGGCTTTGCAAAGACAGCAAAGCATACTGAAAATGGATGAACTGTCTCCTTCTGCTATTATTTGTAGGGGTAAGGATGGGGGTGGGTCCTTTAAAAAGCAAATAAATTGATGCCTTCACATCCATGTAGAAAGGCTTGGGGCTGATGGTTAACCCTCAAACAGAGGGTGCCCTGTGAACAGAAAATGTTTGCAATCCATTGAGTGAATGCTAGAAAAAATACCACCAACCCCCCCCCCCCCCCCCCCCCTCCCACTGCCCCCATTTAAGTATTTGTATCACAGAGAGGGATGAAGCCAAAATACATGCAGCACTTTATTTAATGCATGAGAATGAAGCCACTGAAGGAGCACGCTCCGGAGCGGAGCTGCCCATGACTGTGACCTTCCACACAAAGCCTGTTCTGGCAAGAGCAGGGACGGCAGGTACAGATGGCCAAATGGCCACACCGGCTTCTCTGGGGCACATGGCATCTCCAAGGCCCCAGATACCCTCCTATTAGCCGTGCCTCATAAAACCGCACATTCCATTTCAGAGGTTCAGCTCAGCATCTCTCACCTCCTCTAGTAAGCCCATGGGGTGAGCGGTGGTGCCACCGCTGATGATAGTGTTCAAGGAAGAAATGTATTTACTAAATTGAATTTTGAATGGGATAGCAAAAAGATTGCCATAGGCAGTGGGGAGGACTGATATAATCCTACCAGCTTCGTTCATGTTGTTGCATACGGGCAAAACAACCATATCATTTACAGCAGGGGGAAAACGAGTAAAAGGAATCGCAGGATAGAAGATTTATTAGCACTTGCCTTTAATGTTATTGTAGCCTCGTGTAACTGTGTGTTAGAGCAGGTCCGATCTCTTTCATTTATCATAAAACAAAAATGGAAAAGAAAACAAGTCAGGAAACGTGTGGTGTTTGCTGGCTGTTCTATAGGGGATTCTATACTTGATGCTTGACTTGGCTATTTTTCATTTAGTATTTTATAATGCCAAGACTGCAAGGGGTGCCATCTTTATTGCAACTATTTTCCATGGCTTGCAGCAATCCCAGCATCAGCAAATACACAAACAATATATAAAAGCCCTAGCAAAACACAAGACTAAAACATTGAGTGCAATTTTGCTAACATTCCTATTACATCATATTACAGGAGAAGAAAATGGCTAAGAATCTGAAATTCATGACTATGTCTTCATTTGTAATAATGAGCATATCAAACTGTAACCAGCGTGTTTCTTGTCGTTCCAAGTAGGTCTTAGCTTGTTTGATTGGCAACTCTATGCCATTCAGGAGTTCCCCATTTATTCCAGATTTAAGAAGTTAGTATTGCATAATAATGGTATGGAATGTGTAGAGAGGCTTTTGAGCAGGAAGGAAGGAATACATATTTACGCATCATATTTATCATATATTTATCACAGCAACCAGAGTTCTGAAGGTCTGAATAAATTACTAAAATAAAACAGACTTTTTGTGTGAAGAAATGTGCTCTGAAGGAACTTTGAGGAACCAAGAACATATATTCTTCTGCATTTAAGTGACGAAACAGTAAAGAAAAGGCATGTGTCTATTAAGGAGTAATAATGGAATCTTCAGGCTGCAAGAACAGTGGAAGAAGGGCATGACAATAGCTAAACATATGTCTCTTTGGTCAAAGGAAAATGTTGGCAGTTACAGCTTCTCCCAGAGTGGTGCTACATAAGTGGAAGAAGCTGCACTTGGTCACCTTTCCCTTCTCCAAAGCACTGAGGGCGCAAGAACTGCGCACTCTAAGGAATCGGCAAGCTTCAGTGTAACTCTTGGTTTCACATACATCTAGAACTGATGGGTTTCACATCCTACATACACAGCCAGACTATTTTGTCAACTCTTGCATCAAAATGCAATGTGAGGTGTACCTCCACATCTATTTTAGAAAGAAAGAAAGAAAGAAAGAAAGAAAGAAAGAAAGAAAGAAAGACCATCTTCGGCTCCTTTTGCCTTTGCTGGGAAACACATCACCCATCTGAGAATGAACAGGATTCCTCAGAAGTTACAAGAAGGAAGTGGGAGTTGTCTCCATTTTGAGACATGCCTCTTTCTAGAGATAGCCAGGAAAAATTAATGCGGAAGAGATGTTTCATTCATGCCCTGCTTCTGGGCTTCCCATTGGGGGTGCATGATTGGCCACTATGGGGACAGAATGCTGGACTATGTAGGCCTTTGCTCTGACCCAGCACAGCTCTTATGCTCACCTGTGTTCCATCGATACCAGGTATACCCATACTCACATACAAAACAACGATACCTATTGTTTGCATTTCTGTGGAAGCTGCTTGGAGGAATTCAGAACTTTGCAAGGAACAATCTAGATGAAGAAACAGGTGTAGGTGCACAGTTTGCTTTGTCCACAGGCGCAGGAAGCTGGGAAAGGAGTGTGGCATCTCTTGTATCTCACAGGCTGTCTTAGGCATGTAGAGGGAGAACCTATGTCAAGGTCTTCATGCACAGCAGCCTTCCCCACCCTCCTTCCCAGAAATTTGTTGCCCAACAAGTCCTGTCACCTCCAACCAGCCTGGCCAATAGCCAGCGATTATGGGAAACATAGGACAGCAACATCCAGGGATACAGGGGTACTGTACATCTGCCACATTCCTCACAGTTTTCCTCCTGGCAAATGTGCATGCCCTCATGTATGCCTTGCTGTGCAGCATATTATTTTTAGAGCCCAGTATAAACATGTAACATGGCCCCACCCCACACACACAGCACAATCCCACCCTGGACTGCAGGTTGAAGGTTCTAGACAACCTTCAACTCGCAGACTGACCAATCTCTGTTTCCTTTAACACTGCTTGTGTTAGGCTGCACCAGTTCTCACAAGATCTTGTTGACAGGTACCTAGATACGGAGAAATACATTTCTAGAAAAATCCACAAGCAAGATCCATACTTCATTTAGGCTCATTCTGTTTCCTCATGATAACAGGTTTGCAGCCTAGCCTGTTTCCTCTGGATCTTGGGAGTGCCCTTCCCCTTCCCCACATACGGTCCTGTGTGGACGATCTGGAGGCTCCCGGTGCTTGCAGAGATTAGGATCAGAGTTGGTGCGGCTCATGGAGAAATAGTCCTTCTATGATAAATTGATTTGTCAATTATTTGTACAGAATGCTGCCTAGAATTTGAGGTGAGGAATCTCTCTGAAGGGCATTTGTAGATTACAAACTCACCAGCATGACTACCCAGCCATATATCTCAGATACATATTTTTGGCACAAACACATGGCCAATAAAATGACATTCCGAGATGACTCTTTTAATGCAAGATAGGCAAGTCTGACCCGATGTTAATTACAGACATCAATTATGCTTGTGTAGTACAATAGAGATCATGTCATTGACATTATCGTAGGCTATAGCCAACAAGTATTTGCATTTTTAAGACAGGGCACATTCTAGATTTATCGTGTAGGTAGAAAGCACCGCAATGCCTGCCAGTTCTTGAATACTAGGCACTTGCAGCCTTCCAGACTGAAACCAGTATTGGCCATGTTACCAGTGTTATGTCTATGGGGCAAAAGGAAAATGGATACACTATAATACTGAGGGGGTGATCCAACGATTACCCAGCACTGGCACAATGTGTCTGCTTCACTCCAAGTTGGCTGAGACTTGAGTTCATCTTTCAAATGGAAGATGACGATGACAATCACAACGACTCCAACGACCGATTCCTGGTTTTCTATTACAACTGGAAACTGGCTTACAAAAGGTCAAAACAATATAATCAAAATCAAGCAGCATCTCATTAAAAACAAAGCACTGACTACTAAAACCAGTTGTGAGTAGGCTCAAAGATACTGAGTTCTTTGCTGTAATGGTTGCAGCTATTCTTCTATTAAAGTGATGGATGGAAGAGGACTCCCGCACCTCTCTCCTTGCTGCAGCAGCCCCTCCACCCCCCTGGAAATGCTGCACGGGGTGCGGAGTGGCATGTGGGGGAAGAGGTGGAATCTCCAAAACCATGCAGGATCTCTGGGGCGCAGAGACCTTCCCTTCATGGAAAGTGCTTCCTCTCACAGAAAGCAGATTCTGGATCCACCCCCAGTGATTCAAAGACTGCAAGCCTATGCACACTTGCCAGGGAGAAAATCCAATTGAAAGCAATGGGGCTTGTTTCTGAGTAGACATGTACAGGATTGCACTGTCGGAAACTAGTTTTTTGGCACTTTAACTTAGGTTCTGCAGTTCAGTATGGGACTTCATTGTGCACATGCTAGTTCAGACAATGGCATTGCCATTGGAAGCAGTGGGATTTGTGTGGCAGTGTGCATAGTTTCTAGCTTTCCACATGGTAAATGTGGGCTGAGTTGTATAACCAGCATGTGCTTTAGGGATGGGAAACTTGAGACCTGCCAGGCACCCACCAGCTCCACCCAGTGTAGCCAATGGTGAGAGATCATGGGCATTTATGTGTCTGTTTATATATTATTAGGCCACCTTGTGGCTTCGTTGTAGGCCAAAACATCTGGATGGCTACAGGTTGCCCACCCCTGAACCACACAATCACATGCTAACTTCATGAAACAGCCATGCCCAATTTTCATTCTTAGCATCCTTGTCGCATTGTCCAAAGTCTAAGTAGGACCCTCCTCTAAGTTAAGCTTAATTGCCTCTTTGAGCAATTAATAACTAGCAAAGTCTAGAGGGCATTCCCAGCCAGTATGGCCTTTCTTTAATTGGCTTGTGTAGATTCTTTATGAACGATTCTTTTTTATATGGTTTACACAGAAAGTTCAACATGTGATTTTTGATTCAACATGTGAATGCCGAGAATGTGAGATCAATTCTTGTGAATATCTAAATCTGTATATGAATAGAAGTGGATACAGATAGTATCCTACTTTTAAGACGTACAGGTAAAAGCAGACAATCACATATATTTGACTGCCAGATTCACTGCTGTACCTCTGTGTTTTCAGACATGCCTTTTTTCCTGGGATTCTGCACATGCCATATGTGAGTGTTGGCAGTCCCCAAAATTCATAAAAATTCGCTGTAGCATATGCAGCCATGGATTTAGGAGGAGGGCCCAGTGAAATCAATGAAACCCTGATAAAGACGTGTAAGGGATTTGCAGCACACTTGACAGCCTTCCCATTCACGAAGCATCCCAAAGCCCAGTGATTGACACAGATGACATCCAGTTAGTTCAATTAGCAGAGGACTAGTGTTTTGGATCTAAATTATCTCTCAGATAATTTCACGTAAGTGGTACAGGCAAATCCATTTTACATAATCAGACTTCTTTTTTTTATTAACAAACAAAACAGAAATGTAAAAGAAACCAGTCTTTTACAGATCATATACTATCCACAATTGCCCCCAAGGGGAACTATTTTGCATTGCTTTTCACACTTTCTGGATTAATATCTAACAATTTCATTAATTTTACAGTTTATGATTTCTATTCATTCTTTTAATGTGGGTGCTCCTGAGAGCTTCAGATATTCAAGTCAGACATACTTTGACATGAGGTTGTGAAATATGGATGAGTTTTTTTTCCATGTTACTATTAAATGCCCAATTATCTTCTAATAAATTTATTTATTAAAGTCCATTGCAGTTGATGTCTGTATTTCTTCACTGCTCTGTTAAAGACCTGTGATAATCAGACTGATTTCCAGCCATGATTTATGTCATCTCCTCGAGTTTAACGGACTATGCGGAATACTTTTAGTCCTGCAGGTATTTAAATCATGCCAGTAACTGGAAAATGCATAGATGAATTGGGATAGAAGCTTGCTGGCTGAAGAAAAGGTCTCCCTGTCATTGGAGGTACGTCTACACACTTTGAAGGTGATAAATGTGAAATAACACACAGCATTTACTACTGGTGCACATTTACTTCAGTTTTTAAAAAGTGCTTTGCAGCTATTTTAAAATTTCCAGGACTTAAAAAACATTGAACCGATTTGCCAACTATATTGCTGACATCCTGGCTGATGCACATAAGTGAGCGAGGGAGTTGTGTGAGCTGGGTGTGCAACTGCCTGCTGAATGCATGCAGAACATCTTTCAGTCCAAGGGCTGAATTCCATTTCCTACAATCCACATTCCTGTGGTAGGTGCAACTCAAAACACAAGGGGCCAAAATACCCCTTTAACTGTAACCAATAGAATAGTTCTTCATACCATAACCAGGAGGGACACCTCAGATGTGTAGAATCTGAAACTGCACAAAATGAGGAAATCACCAAATGATTGGTCCCTGGGGGAAAAGGTTGGGTTGAGAGAAGGAGGCACCTTGGAGGACCTGATTTGGCTCATGGGCAGGAGGTTCTACATGCCCAGTGACCATGAATAGGCTATTGGGCACATAGTACCAAGTAACAGCAGCTTTTCCTGACCTGCTTTCTACCGAATCTGTACAAGATTCTGGGGCACACCCTCCCACTTACACATGTAAGGTGCAAAACAAAGAACATCCATGTCCCGCTGGATCATACCTATCTAATCCAGCATCCTGTTTTCCACAGTAACCTACAAGATGCCTCTAGAAAGTGCACATGTAGGACGTGAAGGCCAATGCCCCTTCCTTTTGCGACTCTCCCGATGCCTGGCCTTCAGTGGCATATTGCCTCTGAACATGGAAGCTCTCTGTAGGCAGCATGACTCATAGACCAATTCTTCATGTGTTTGCTTAATCCTCATTTAAAGTTCCCTAAGCTCACTGGCCAGCCCCACATTTTATGGCAAAACATTCATAAAGGAACGAATAATACTTTGGGTTCGGAAAATAGGATGAGCTGCACTCCAGTGAGTTGGTGTTGAATTGTGCCCTGTTGTGAAAAGGTGGGCTTTCAAGTTATCTGTTGCCAGCTGCACTAAGAAGCCATCACTTGTTTCCATGAAGAGAAGCCATGGTTTGTTGTTGGATGGTGAACTGTGGGTTGTTCACTCTGGTGTATTAGTAAAACTGGCTTCAGACAACAGAATAACCCATTTTTCAATAATTCACTTTTCTAGCTATCAACAACCCACATTTAGCCCATACTTAAGCACTGAGTGTGGGGTATGTCTGAATCCAACCACTGCATTAAAGAGGGATTTCCTTTGCCCAACCCTGGATGATTCTAACTTCTGATATTATGAACAAAGAACTTTCTCTAATCAGTTTTTCATACTACATATAATCATCTGAACCTTGATAAGATTGAAACTAAAACAAGGCTACCTCTAGCATGCTTGGAATGGATGTTATGATTCTCTGTGGGACCAAAATCCGCAAAGAAATCACTTGGCCTGGTTCCTGCCACTTCCAGTAAAAAGATCTTATTATGGATGGGAAAGATCTTTTGTTTTTACAGTCTGCATCACCAATAGCCAGCATGCTCAGTGGTCACAGATAATAGGAGCTGTAGCTGAATGCATCTAAAGGTTGAGAAAGACTAGGATAGGTAAACCAATAAACCAACTCAGCAGAAATTTCATATGTTCAACCTTTGCCCATAGATTGATCAACAGGTGGAAGGGGATGTACAGTATGTCCTGCAAGAAGTTGGACTAGATCAAGATGGACAACATCCAGAGGTCTGATGGCCATATTCAGCCCCTGGATTTTCATGATGAAGTTCATGGCCTCTCCTTCCAAAAAAGGGCCACAATTTGGAAAAAATCTGGTCTGTAGAGCACTACACTGATTAAATTTAACTTCTCTATCCCTGGAATTGTAGGGCTCCTTCTAGATATGTGATTCTGTGAATATGTATTATCCAAAGAGCTATTTTCATATAATTATGAAATTATACTGCTTATTTTATAAACACTTTCTCTAGGCAATTAGGAAAACATTGTGCACCCTTTTATATCTGACACACTCCTACAGTACCAGGTAAAATGAAATCAATTGCATGGGTAAATTCCTTAAATAATAGAAATAGGAGCAAATTGAATTTCAAAGAGAAAAAATGGTGAACCAGAAATGCAGTGGTAAAAAGGTCATCAGTAGAATTAGCACACACACAAAAAAAAGTCTGGCAAAGTTACAGTTAGGCAGTCAATAATACTGTATTGATCAGACATTTTCAATCAATGGTGCTGTGCCTAGATTATTGATGCAAAGGTATTAAGCAAAATTTTATTTCAGCTAACTTGTTGGCTCAGATGTCAACTGAAAGACATTTCCCCAGTCAATCAAACATAAAATAATCTGAGCAGAGTTAGCTCTTTTTACAGCTTTGCCCATCTTACATTCCAACTACATAATGGTGTTTGAAATGTCAACATTTAGGCTGCGGTCTTATATACACACTGCAGTTAGGAGTATGTCCCACTGAAGTTAGTGGGGCTTATTGTTCTACACCAAAATTTTATCACATAATCTGTATTAAGTGAGACTCAAGACTGAGGTGTTTCAGGTTTGGTTTGGACTTTGTTGCCTTAATATGAAATGCATGAATTCACATAGCACCACCTAGCTTAATTTGTTTAAACAGGTTATATTAGGGAAATCCACTAGCATAACACATCCTCTCTCTCTCTTTTCCCTGCTGCTTTCCTCCACAGCTCCTGAAAATCCACTCTAAATGGGAGAAAGCCCTGCTGAATTCAGTGGAACTTACTTCCAAGTAGGCATGTCCGGTATTGCATTGCAGCTTGTCCTTCAGTAGAAAATGAGCACAAAGTGAGATGTTGGCTTAGGCTATTTTAGACTTTCCATGAGGTGTAATGCTAAACCGAAATCTTTTTCTGAGCACAAACAGTACCTTAGGAAGAGGTAACAGAAATGAACCCAAATAAAGTCATTTTCTAATGGATAATCAGTTCTTTTCTATTGTAACATATCGGTGAACACTGAACTCTCCCAAGCTCTTGGAAATGAATATTATGGGATTTTCTGATTTGTCCCTATCACAACGGCAGATTATCTGTTGACTGTGGGAAGTTTATCTACAGCATCCCCCCTCCCCCAGCTGTAGAAATACAGACTGCTGGTTAGCAGCTGTCTCTGACCCAAGCAGAACAAGTGGAGTGGGGCAGGCATAAGCCTGGCTGGAGGCAGAAAATAACCAGACCAGTTGTTCAGCTGAGCAGGCAGAGCTGGCAAGGATAATTCTGCAGCCAGCCTGCTCCCCACTCCAAAGAGCTGGTGGAGATGTTCCGATTGCTCTACAGAGCCACAAGCACACAGCTCCAGCTAGTGGATGTAGCAGGAACAGTTCCCCATCCGTGCCGGAAGCTGCACGTATTGTGCCCAGCTGGAGTGAGGTTACTGTCGCCTTCCAATCATGCCTCCATGGATGCACATGTGCTCATAGGTCACGTCCTCATGCGAAACACAGGTGTTCTCTCTGTGATGGGCAACTTCCAAGGGTCAGGGGCCCACGCATTGCCACCAAATTTGCATTGGCCACCCAAATCTTTCACTGGCAAATTGGTGACCTTGCTTTAGAACAGGGTTTGTGAGGAATGCACACCTTGTTTGAAAGTAAAAAATACACTCTTGGGAAGCTTCCAGAAGGGCAGCTCAGCTTCCAAACAGCATCCTGCTCAACTACAGTGGGGGGGGGGGCATCAATGGGGTGCAAAAAAGGTCAAGGGGAAAACATGGGGTCTGTGGACCGTGTGTTGCCCACCCCCTTGGATGCAAATTATAAAGTTAGTCATTCAGAGACTGTTAACTCCCGAAAGGTATATTCCAAATAATAAAACCAGAACAGTATGTTCTGTTGATTATGGTTTTTTACATTTTTCTTTGGTCTAAGTCACCTCAAGACTTTCTTTGGACACATAAATCTAATGAAGGCACAAACACTGGGAGCTCAGTCCAGCACTGAGAGCTTGGCACAATTCAGAAAAGTCTCTGCCTACTGAAACTTGACTCAGAAGTGAACTGGGGCCCCTGAATTTCTTCTGTTCATTTTCCCATCTCTCCCAGTTTCTAGTTAGAAATTCCATCTGTGGTGCACATTTGGGAAGTTTGCTGGTGCAGGGAGGGCATCCAAATCAGTAATGAACACTATTATTTTCAAATAATTCCCACTCAGCTGGATACTGAGCATTTGTTTTTCTCTGTATTACAAGTCTGAGAAAGAATTTACTGAAGCATAGAACAAGAATTTGGGGGAAATCTGGTTGGTATCTGTTTGTGATTAACCCTCATGTTTGTGCTATTCATTCCTGAATTGGGAACCCCCTATGGAAACCTGATCAGTACTGCGTAATTACAGCCTGCTCAAATCAAACCAGTCAAATAATGTCAAAAGCAATTATTTTCTTTTCAGAGAAGCACAATGTATTTTGGAATACACTGGAGGAAATGCCGATTTCAGCATGGGAACAGTTCACACAACCAGGCCGGTCTGGTGGCATTCTTTAATTGTTGTTGAGTTGGGAGCAGTTTGTGGACCCCATCAGAGCTTCGTTAGAGTCATTACCGGATTCTAGTGCTTGTGCTCTCCAAACGATAGAACACAGTCTTAAAGCTATTTTTAAGGCACCAGCTGGGTGGCAAGTGACAAAAGACTGAACACCAAAGAATACATTATTAACATTAACCTCTAAGCTGTAGCTGCTATTATTACCACTACTATTTCTATTGGCATCGACATTAACCTGTGACAAACTGGGTAACAAACAAAACAATGGAAATACAACCCACAACTCATAAGAGCTTGAGAAGCTTCCTAGTAGTAAGCAGGGAATTGGTCCAGCATTGTGGACACTGTCTGATCTCAGCTCTCCAGGCCTACCTGGAGATGCCTGAGATCAGATGTGGGACCCTCTGCAGAGTAAATATTCTGCCACTGAATTAGGGCCTTCACCACAAGTAGCATAAAACCCACAACTGCACAATTCTACACGGTCCAGATCTTATCTATAGAGAAGTCTGGCTTATTCTCAGGTTGGCTTAGCACGGTGTGAGAACCCACCCATTGTGTGTAAAGCCATTGTTCTGCTCATGTGATACCTGAGGCATCGTTACTCTTGCACTGCAGCATTGGCCTGAGCAAGCCATGAGCAGATGTGGCAGCCTTCTACATGCAGAATGGGGAAGGGCAAGTATTGCTAAGCATGTAAGAATTAGGCTCAATCTTTCTAGTGATATCAGTGGAACCTTTCCTTTCCTTTCCTTTACTTTCCACTCTGAGCTTAATCGATATGCAGAAGCCCACAATTCACAGAGGATTTGTGGCCATAGTGCATAGGGAAGGGAAAGTCAATGCTTCCCCTTGAACTTCCAATGGAAATTTGTTTTCTAACCTTGATTTCCACATAGACAATTGGGGAACATGGCAGCATGGAGGGAGGGGTTACTCTTCTCTCCTCCAAGACAATCTCCCTTGAAAATTGTCCCCTGCTCTACATGGAATTAAACTGAGGGTGGTGGGGAGAAGCCTTCCCTTAGCTCCATTACATGCACAGGGCTCTAAAGAACAGGTTTGGGGCTGTGGGAAATAGATTTAAGCCCAGGCCTAGAAATACCCAACTGCCAGCAGCTTGTCCTTGACCTACGACAGCAGCAGGCCTTGGCCCAGTCCTAGGAGCAGGCCTCCTTCTTGATGGTGATCTGTGGGAGATCACATGCTGGAAATGTGCCTTGCCTTTGATGGACCTGGCCTTTATTGGACTTTCTAAGGGATGTCCAGCAGTTTGACCGCAAAGCTAATAGTGTGTCAGTGTAATTGATAGAGCGTTGGTCTTACAAGCTCAGGCTCTCCATTCCCTGAAAGGAGGCGGCCTCCACATTGTGCACGGCCTGCTGCTCCCAAAGCGTTTCGTGTACAGCGGTGCCGTGCTTCCAGTCCTGAGATCTTGTGTTGCTGCATTATCCTTTCACTCACACTAACTCTCTCTCTCTCTCTCTCTCTCTCTCTCTCTCACACACACACACACACACACACAGAGGGAAAAGGAATTTTAACTGTGGGCCTCCCCTGCACCCCTCTTTTTCCCAGGCAAACTTACAGAAGCCTGGAGCTTTGCAGAAATCAGTAGATAAAGCTGTTAACAGCACAGAAATAAGCAGAATTTGTTCATTTGCTCATTTTATTCCAGCTTCTATTTTGCCCTTCAAGCAAGTCCCCAGAATTTAAAAAGCAACAACCTTAAAACATAAAAAGAACATATTAAAAAGGGAAACTTTTAAAAGCACAGCATGTACTTTTGTTCCGCAAGGGATTTCCTCCACCACAGACTTCACACACGCACACCATCTTTCTGAACTCTGAGCACCTGGAGTTGGGCTCACAGTGATCACTAGCCGTCTGGCGTGGCAAAAGCGGACTGCGGAGGACGGGTTGTGCAGCTCACAGAGTGCCTGGTGAGGTGTTAATGCAAGATCTCGGGCCATGCAAAATGCATCTGTCCAAAGAACACTCCCCGTGCTCCACCCTGAAGAGGTCCTACGTCATGCTGAACTGCAAAGAACAAGGTGCGAAGCGATTTCTGTGAAGAAAGAGAGACGCACCCAGTTCCCACTGCACACAGAGCATCCTTTCCCCACAGCAGGTTTCCTCACGGTGTTTCCTAGAAATGGAAGCAGAGCTGCATCCTCAAGCTTTCCTGCTTTCATTTGCTGCAAGGAGTGGCAATTTAGTCACCAGAAGCATGGTGCCGAGTGACTGGTAAAGTGGTGTGCAGCGCATGGGCCATGCTGCCCGGTGGCTGCTCCAGGAACGTTAAGATGGGAGACGGAGAAAAGGGGACGCAGCTAATGAAGTTATTTCCAGACGTTTATGAGATCCGTTCTCGCATGATACATGGGCACCTGCCATAAAGGTTTCACGATGAAAAAAATACCTATTGCTTATCCAGATCTGCGTAGTTGGAATTCACAAGTTTCATATTCCCCACTGCTACATCGCTGTGTGCTTTATTTTCACCTCTGTTCTGGGTGCTTCTTTAATATAAACAGTCCTCCCACCTTGCCAGTTTTACTGTGATTCTGCATAAAATACCATTCTGGGAAAGTCATGTATCTATTCACATTTTCTATAAAGCAGGTTGCAAGTTGCTAGAAGAGCCTCATTAGAATACTCACCCATGCCAGGGCTTAGAATAAGGTGCACATAATTGCATGCCCCCAAACATGATGGTTCGCCAGGATCCCAGAGACATGAAGCCAAATGTCTGCAAATGTTTACTGTCAAAAATCTGGGCTATTGTGATCACTGCCCCTCCAGACAGAAGTTGGGTGAAGCAATATGTAATCCTAAGTGTGTTTACTCAGAAGTCTGCATATGCAAAGAATCACTGAACTTGGTTCTCATTTTGCCCTTACTCCGTTGTTGTTTGAATCCTGTTAGGGCTTTGACATGATATTTTATGCCTTTCGTTTGTATACGTTTAAGATTTATTTTGTAAACCTCCCAGAGACCTTTAGGTTTTGAATGATATAGAAATGTAACAAGTCAAGTCCTTAAAGGCATAATCATATGCATGTTTATGGAGGTTTATAGTTGTCATACAACTCCCATGCTAGCTGAGGAATGCTGGGATTTGTTGGCCTTTTTCTGCCTACACATGCATAGGCTTGTGCCCTCAGGGAATTTGCTCTGGATTGCCTGCATGAAGGAATGCCTATATTCATTCCAGGACAGTTATCCTTATGACTCAATCCTATTTATTCTGCAATGGGATTGCAATGATCTCTTTGGGATTCTGGTTGGACTTTTTCTCATGCTTAGGAAGCAAGCTGAGCTGAGAGGAAATCTGCAAACACTCACAAAGCTCCTGTTGCACCACTGGCCACCTTCCGCTGCTGAATGTTCCGCCCAAACGAAGACTGCAAGTCACATGTGTGGAAGAAGGATGCTTGTGCAGAGCTCATATGGACTTGATTCCTGCTGGGTGCCCATGCAAATGTTTGGCATGCTTGCCAGGAAGTGGGCTCATGGCCAAGCTGGAGTCCAAGAAATCTGGCAGATTCCCACCCCAAAAACAGATGCCCGCCCCCCACACCCTTATTCTGGAGGACTTTTCAATGAGTCCAGTTAGGCTAACTTGTGGGATCATGTAGCTGAAATATTCACCTTCTAAACTAGGGTTGGGATGAAACTTTTCAAGATCTGGAGCAGTCTTGAACTTCTTCTCATGCTTGTCCCAGTTCTGCAAAGAAAGTTGAGCCAACAGGAAGTCCACAAATGCTCAATGATCCCCTAGTTGTACAACTGACAAGCTTTTCTGTCAGGGCAGCCACCCAAGGACCAGCTGTGTGACCCGGAAAAGGGGTGCAGCAGATGGATACACCAGGAGCCATTCCCTTCTTCCCCACCCAGTGCAGCCTGTTCCCAGTGAATGCTGGGAGTGCTTGCTGGCACGTTGGATTCGGGGCCGCTGCAAAGCACACTGAAGTACAGGGAGCCAAGTCCAGGGATCCCAACAGATCCCGTTCTCACTATGGATTCCTCACATGCCCCTATTCTAAGCCAAGGGTGGGGAATATGGTGCCTTCCAGATGTTGGTTTACAATGAACCCCATCCCTATGCTGGCTGGGGCTGATGAAAGTTGCGGTCCATCAACATCTGTGCTCTGCACCCCACTTCTGAATACATAGTTCAAGTAACTGTGCACAGGATTGCAGATGTGCACTGCAGTCCTAAGCATGGACTATAAGGTAGAATTCACTAGGACCCTCTCCCTGTGATGTAAGTGATCTTAAAACCGCAGCTGTAGCCATTGGGTTGAATCTAGATCTAGGCATATTCAAAGTAGACCCTTTGGAAACAATAAGATTTCATTTTGCAAAGCCAGCATCAAGGTTAGTATAGTTAATCACTTGCCATGGGCCCATCCCCCAGAAAGGACCCATTGCCAAAGCTGCCTCCCATTTTCTTTATCATTGCAGCCTAACTGTTCATTGGCATCACCATGTGCTGGTGGACAACTGTGAACAGGTGATGTCCGCGTCTTTCTCAGTCTCCTGCCCAGCTGCTGTTGGTGGGCAGCTTCAAGGCCCAGCTCTTCCTTCTGATGATCACCTTCATACCAGACTTGGACTGGGCAGTCCTTCAATGGCGGACCTTCAGAATAGGAAGGAACTCTTTCAGCAGCTGGACAAATAGAGAACTTGCCATGGTAAAGGGGACACCTGGCCACCCTGCATGCTCATGTAGCAGGGACAGCTGTCTCAGATATGCAAAGATCTTGTAAGGAGTGTGGGGAGAGAATTGCTGGCACCTGCACTTTTGAATTTCTCAGCTTTTTC
Organism: Varanus komodoensis; assembly: GCF_004798865.1. Taxonomy (NCBI): domain Eukaryota; kingdom Metazoa; phylum Chordata; class Lepidosauria; order Squamata; family Varanidae; genus Varanus; species Varanus komodoensis. The sequence goes on along the minus strand of NW_025336598.1, from coordinate 31,646,239 downwards.
CTTCTATCCTTATATGTAAAATGGGATTCTAATTTATGTCAGTTATGGTGCCCAGGAGTCTGGGGGTAGTGATAGACTATAATTATATTAACTAATGTGGAGCATGATAATGTGCTAGTTGAGATCTTAGACAGACTATCCTAGCCAACTCTCGGTCATGAAGGTTTGATGAGAAAACAATTTAAATGTTCCTCAGCAGCAAAACCAACTTAGGCTTCCAGATAAAACTCCCACATGCATTCATGCCACTTAATGTTTCATCACCAGAAAAAATTATCCTGGAAGACGTGAAGCTGAATGGGCCAAGTGCTCTACTGAAAATGAACGGAGGTCGAGTGATACTCAAGTCCTATTTGTGGTGTTTGATCTTCTGTCCTTCACACAGACATGCTAGTGACCACATGGTGCTGGAACACACGTGTGAACTAGTCAAACAACATCTAAGGATTTTGAAATGTCTTCCTTGAATCCCACCATATTTACTGACCCTTTGTTGCCCTTCCCTGAATTTTTTCCAGTTTGTCTGAATCTTTCTTGAAGTGTGGTGTCCAGAACTGGACACAGCACTCAGGATGCATTCAGGGAAACCAGTACCTCACATGATTTGGAAGCTTTACTTCTGTTAATGGAACCCAAATGGTGCTTGCTTTTTTTTTTTTTTTTGCACCCACATCTCACTGTTGGCTCATATTCCATTTGTGTTATACAACAATTCCTTCTTTCTCCTAGTTTTGTTGAGCCAAGTATCCACCATCTTGCAACTATGCATTTGGTTCCCTTTCCAAGGTGCAGAACTTGGCATGTGTCCATGATGAATTCCATTCAGTTGTTTTCAGCCCAGTGCTCCAGCCTATTAAGATCACTTTGAATTTTGTTTGTTTTCCAGGGTATTAGCCATCTCACCCTATTCTATTTCATCTGCAAATCGGATTCCTTGCACCCTCTCACCCATGTCATTAATAAAAAAGTTGAAAAGCACTGGGCTCAGGCCTGTGGTACCCCAATTCTCCCCATTCTGAGAAGGTGCCATTGAGAAGCACTCTGCATCTACCTGCTTGCTCTCTCAAATACCATGTTGTTCGTCTCACATCCAAGTACCAGAAAATGGGTTGCTAATGAAAGAAAAGCACCAAAAAAGAGAACAGCCTGCTCAGTGAGGCTCATGCTCCTTGGTGTGTTGTGCTGTCCTGGAGCATTCCAGAGGACTTCCCAAAATTTCTCTCATGGTCTTGTTGGGATGGTTCCTGTTTTGGGTTCCAGACTCAGTGAGCAAACACTTCTATTGCAAATTTTTCCAACTCAATTTGTATATATTACTTAGAACAATTAAGTAGGCATTGTGCTTACAAGATTAACATGTTTTTAATTGTAGGATGAACTGTCAACCATACTTTCCAAAAGATGTGGTTTTATTGCAGTTGATTTCATCAATCCTTTATATTGGATTGGATTGGATTATAATGGATTTATATTGGATTATAATCCTTTATATATTGTTTACCTGGTTGAAAGTTTTCCCTTGGCTGTAAGGAGATTCTTTTTCCAGAATATTTTCATCACAGTCTAATTCATTCCTGAACTCCAGCGGGGTCTACATTGTAGTGCAGGAGATCCTAGACTCCACTTGGCCATGAAGTTCCCTAGGTGATTTCGGGCTAGTCATTCTCAGTCCAACCTACCTCACAGGGTTGTTGTGAAGATAAAATTGAGCTCTGTAAGCCACCTTGGGTTCCTCACTAGAGACCAAAGATAGGATATAAATGCAATGCAATACGAGCATAATAATAAGAATCACATGCTATTGTTTCTCCTGGCTAGGGATTATAATACCTGGAAGCTAGCTGCAAGCTGTCTGTCTCTGTTAGTGTGTAAAAATAAATTCACTTATATCTGAAGTATTCATGAGTACATTTACCCACTTGTATAAATCTCATTTCTACATGTCCTCCAATTGCACATCACATTGTCATTTTAAAAATAGTTGTTAGCCATAAATAAAGGAAACCTCCATGTTCAGAGTCTGTATATCCCTAAAAGGCAACAAACAAACACCTTAAACAGTAGAATTGTTTTTTAACACAAGAACACGTGGTGCAACTAATTTAGGTTCTTTCTCTTCCTATGCTAATTTGCTCGATCTCTCACGTGCATAAACAAAGGCTTCCCATATATTCTAGTTAGCTTTATTTGGAGAATGTAGTGCTTTTATATAAATGTAGAGTTTAGAGTGACAGAGGTCAATTTCCCCTTCCCCGCACACAATCCTTTGGTGCAGGATGGGGGAGTTCCTTTGTAAGAAAGCATTTGTGGTTTATGGAACTGGAGTAGGGAAAGCAGCAGCGTCATATGGTGGCCATATGGTCCTTGTTAAAATCATCTACTGAAAGGCCACAGTAATCATGGTCAATCCGTTTACGTTATTTTAGAAGACCCACCAGAAATCATTTCATTTATATGGCAAAAATGAGGTTACAAAAAGTTTAGCTGTACCATCAAGACTGAGAAAGCCAACACTTCTATCCAGTCTCTCTGTCTCTGTCTCTCTCTCTCTCTGGTTATCCAATCTAAATGTTTCTAGCTAACTGGAACTGTCACATCAATAGATTTTCTCATGCCCATGCTTTAGCAAGGCTAAAGACCAGCCTTCTCCAACCTGGTGCCCTCCAAATATTTTGGCCTACAGTTCCCAGAAGTCTTGGCAGTAGTCCATGCTGGCTGGCACTGATGGAAACTGAAGTTAAGAGAAAGTTGCTGTAGACATTTGGGACTACTCCACAAGCACTAAATTTTGGAGGCTAATACTAAATCTCAGGGCGTAAATTCTTAGATGGGCAAATGACAGAATGCACCGGAGGGCGGGGGGGGGGGTAGTCCTTAGAGCAAATTATACAGCCAGAGTCAAATGGCTTAACATCTCACTGATTTCAGTAGAAGGAAGTTAAGTATGTGCTTTAACTGTCCCCTTAAAATCTATTGCTTAAGCCACATAAGAACCATATACTAAGCCACCGTCATTGGCAGCCCAACCCTAAATATGCTGTCCCAGAAAAAAAGCCACAACTGAGTCTAGTGGGTCTCATTTCTAGGCACTTAAATATGGAAGTGAACCCCACTGAGCTCATTTGTTGTTCTATATGCAGACAGCTGCAGCAACAGCCAAAGGGCAAAATATGTTTATTTATTTATTAGATTTACATGCCACCTCTTTTTCCCTTTAAATAACTCAAAGCAGGTTTCCCCATTCTCCTCCTGCTGTTCTCAGTCTTATCCCCACAACAACAACCTGTGAGGTAGGTCGGGCTGAGAATTAATGACTGCCCCAAAGTTGGTTTCATGGCAGAGCAGGAACTAGACCCCAGTTCCAATCCCAGACTTGTACTCTTAATCACTAGACCACACTGGCTTTCTTAATAAAGGCCAGGACAACATAGACCAACTCAAACTGTGCATCTAGAAGTGCCGCATTCTGTGATCTGTGCAAAGGTGTGATTGGAACACGCTTGCATTCGTGTCCTTGAAGATATTGTGCATGTTTCTCCCGATTTCTGCCAAGCGTTGGTGAGGGAAGGAGCTTTGCAGAGTTCTGTAGCTCATACTGTGGGTGAAGCACATGATACAAAATTCCTTGCTAACATGTCATGATTCTGAGTTTAGATTTCTATTGCTCTTGCCACAGAAAGGTTGGCCACCACTGGTGACTTAAAATACACTTTTGGTGTCTTGTTTTATCAGCTTACAGCTCCAAGAGGATCTTAAATTGTTCTGATTTGAATGGTCAAAGGGGAACCAGCAAGGAGCCATTCAGTAAATATCCATGGAAGGTTATGCGTATTATTCTTTCCCCCAGCATCAGTGTTACTTTCATAAAGCTTCTCTTTTACGAGGGGGCTCCTGTTTGGGCTTTATTAAAAATGCATTACAATAAAACACAAACCCATTTCCTTACAACCAGCATTTATGCAAAACAGTTTTAAACAACTGACAATATTAATCTCTTCTTCCATCTAGCAATTAATACTGTGCAGCTGATGACAATGTGCATTGTATCTTACGTTAGAAAATAACATAGTCCATATTGTGCTGACCTATCACACTTAATTACACAACAAAGGTCCCAATTTTCCCCAAGTCACAATACAAAAGAAGAACCAGTTCTTAGGTTAGATTTTTTTTTTTTTGAAACACAGTACAGAGTTGTCTAACATGAGCCTAAAATATTGTAATGTCTGGAATATACGAGGTATCTTCAAAAAGTTTCTGCATTCATATTTTGTAAATATATTTATATATTTTTGCTGATGGCATTAAAAAGGTGGTATGACACTGGGAAAAATGCATCGCAAAGGAAGGTGACTATGTAGAAAAGTGATGTAATTTGTTTTTTTTTGAAATTCTAATAAATAGAGTTAAAAAGTGCGGAAATGTTTTGAAGAACCCTTGTATGATAAAGAACGCAAATGATTGCATATGAGGATAGGTAAGAAAGACCATATTGATCACCATAAAATGTGAGACTTCAGTGAATATCTAAGTGTGCTACCAAACAGATATGGGTCACACTCTGAAACACACGCACATGCCACCACCACCCAATGGCGTGGGGACTAGCCAGTGCTGCTCTTGTTGTGCGTGACTGTCGTGGTCCCATGCATAACAGGTTGGGTGGGTCCCTCCCACGCAAGCAACGAGCATCTTAGCATCCCAGTGGGGGGGGGGGGAGGATGTTGATTAGAGAGAAAGATCCATGCGATCATCTTCACCTAGTTGCAGCACTCATACCCAACATGAAGCCAAATTCAGTGGAACAACCATGGAAACTGGTCTTAGACTGAGGGGCTTCAGGCAGTACAATAGCCACATGCAGTGGTAATGTAGTTCTTGTCATGTGGCTACTTGTATTGTCCGCACCCATCCAGAATAACAAACTATGGTGAACACCCCATGGTTCATGACTCATAAACAAACCCAGTTTTGCTTCATGGGTTGTTTGTGGTTAACAGGCTATGGCTTCTTATTGCAGCTGGGTTCAACCCATAGGATAACTCACATTTCAACAATGGCACACAGTTCAACAACAACCTACGTACAACCAATACTTAACCCTTGAGTATGGGTTATTGTGTTGTCTGAATGCAGTCACTGATTGGTCTATCTAACTCAGGATTGTCCACATTGACTAGCATTGGTTTGCCAAGGATTCAGACAGGATGCACGAGAACCTTGCCCTTTCGGCATGCTTTGCACAGGCTTTTTCACTGAGCAACAGCACTTTCCCCATAGAAGCATTGATAGGTGAATCCATAGCTGCCGTGGGTGCACTACACATTTCTCTGGCTAAGCAAGTTTTCAGATTTGCTTGCAACATGTGGCTCCTGCTAATCAGCCACAGTCCAGAGAAGAGGCTCGCCATAGTACAATTTTGTATAGCTTTATTCTCTGAGCTATTTGGATAGGATGTGTTTACATTGTACACGTTCAGGGAGAGCATCCTTCACTGTCTAGACCAAAATTCTGAGAGCACTGCCAGGGGATGGGCCTGTGGGGAGGAAGGCATGTAAATATGAAACTGTTTTTCCAGCTGAGAGGAGTATATAGTTCTCCCACCCCCAACCTTTAGTGCTCTGTAGGTCAAGCTGATGCCTGCATCAGTAAGGCTAAGACTATGCCCAGTGCTTGTCCCACGTGAATGCTATTGAGATACCCTCTTTGAAGGCACTCCCCAAACATGGATACTTGGATACTTTCAAGCTGAAGGAGAATATAGCTACTGATGCAGCTTCATAGCTGCATTCATTCATGTAAACAAAAACAATATACTTTGAAAAGAGCAGTCAAGCAGGCATTCAAAAGCCATATGTGTTCAATACGAGCAATTATCTGGTTGTTCTTTCTGAGTTCTTCTAAATTGCCCCTCAAAAACATACTCTTTCCATGCGACATTTGGCTTTCCCCCCAAATCCTTATTCTCAATTGAAACTGGAGTTTGCAGATGCGCAACTGCATTTGCTCTCCCTCCCTTTTGCTGCCGTTCCCCACCTCCTCTATTTTAGATTGGAAGTTCCTTGGCCTCAGAGACTATTTTTTGCCTGTAGAATTCTGCAAGGCACCACAGAACTTGAAGGCACCACGCAGAACATCACAAACAGTCAATCAACAGACACCTGACCTCGCAGCCCCTGTTACTGCTGCCCTTATGCAACTCCAATGCATGAAAGCACTCTTGAGTGGCTTCTCACACAATGGTTTGTACTCCAGATACCATGCAAAACTCAAGCGCATGCTACGTTGTGAAAGCTGAGCATGAGTTCTGCCCATTAGAAAAACTCAGAAGGAACTAAAAATACCAGGGCTCAGCTGCTGTGTATTTTAAAGGGATAAATGATGGACAAATAACATGTGAATACACCCTTTAGAACTGAGACTGTGAGCATAGATTTAAATGTCTTCCTAACCTTCCAGCTGGCACTTGTGCTTGTGCCATCCACAGCAGCTTAATCTGCAGAATATTGCTTGTTTATGTTTCGTAAATGTGTAGACCCTGTCATCTCACATGGGGTGTCCAAGGTGGCAACTCAAGTTGAACCTCCTGCTCTGAAAAGCATTTACTGATTTCTGCAGAACAAGCTGCTCTTGAAGGCATAAGAACATGCCAAGCCATTTGGTCTTTTTAGGGTCAGTTGGCAACCTGTGGCAAGGGTCAAATTGCTGAAGTAGGTATTGCTTTTAGTGCGATATGCTCTCACTGATGTTATTTCAGAATTCACTGTTCAGTCACTTGGAGTTTGCTGGAAGAAGACCAAAGATCTGTGCAATAAGCAAACCATTTATTTCAATGTTACAAAGTAAGATTGTACAGGAAAAGCAGGTTACTTATGCATCCCAAACTAATTTTCCTACTGATGCAGCCACGTTTAATTCTTAATTGCCTTTCCTAGATTATTTTTGTAGATCTATATTATCATCTCTTTTCAAGGTATTCTGTTTAAACTTAGAATAGATTTGTTCTGCCAGTGTCTAAATCACAAGAAACTATAGGAAACTATGTAGAATGGAAAGTACAATATATCAAACCAAGCAGACCAAACAAAACCAGATAGAAAAGTAAATGATAGGCAGATAGATAGATTCTAATTAACAAACAGGAAACCGATACCATGTCTAAAACTGTTAACATGTTTTGTTGATTTTTGCAAATCTCCCATGCGCTTCACAATGCTTGTGTTACTAATCAACTTAGTCATGGGACCCTTATTGGTTGAGAAAATGGGACAAGAAGAAAGTTAAGTTACAGGATTATAGTTCAGTTCAGAAGCCTTACTAATTGGCGCTACAGCAAAAAAACTTTTTAAATGAAAGCAGAAAGAAGAGAGATGGAAAAAGAGAAAATGTTCGTAGGCTTGACTTCCAGCAGGCCAAGTTCTGATTTCAGATCTGATTACAGATGGATGAATCTGTCAATTTCAATTTCTCTCCATTTCTTATTTTTCCAACCTTACTTTCAGTTTGTCCTTTGAGAACATTTCCAATCTTAAATTCAATTTGCCACAAACAATGCGCTTTTTAAAGAGTCTACAAACAAATTTGCAAACATTTTCATGCATTTCTTCTAATACATGCATTTTTATACTCAGTTTGACCTAATATGCACACTGTTGTAACCAATTTTCCTAATGCAATGCATTTTGAATGCCATTTCCCTAAAATATATATTGTTGTGCGCACATTTTCCCAATATACAAATTTGTACTCATATGGAGAATTCCATTCCAAAATAGAAAAGTGAAAATTCTGATGCATAACTGAATTTTGGTTTCTGCAAACTTCCCCTGGAAGTGCAAAGATGCAAACTTGCTCCTGTAACTCTAATCAGGATACACACAAGTTAAATTTGAGTCTTCTATCTGAGGTATAGGTGGGAATAAATTCACCTATAGGCAGTGCTTTTTTTGTCATAGAACACACCGGAACGGGTTCTGACACCTTTTTTGGATGGATTTTCCAAGTTTTAAAAGTAACTTTAAAATTTAAAAGTAAATTTGATGTTTGGTCCACATGGATTTGAATTGCCCCGTCGTGTGTAGCAGGTCGGTGGCAAAATCATTAAAACGGTGCATGCAGGCTGCTTGTGTGTCGAGTCCGATGCATGTGTACTTCGTCCGCGCTGGTTGTGATGGCACTGCTCGGCTTGTGGCACTGCGTGGCTTGTGACTGATTGTGTGGTCGTGCACTGAGTGCTTACTGCGGGCGGCGACCATTATGTTTCGTTACACAACTGATGTGTGTGGGTGTGTGTACAGTGATTGACTACATGTGAAAGGTAAATAATTTATTTTTAAAAAGTTGGTGAATTGAAAATCTTTTTTTAATTTTTAGTGTAAAAGTGTGACCCCCAAATTTAAAAATGAAAAAAATTACTAATTACTTCTCAACCACCGGTCCTGCTAATAAAAAGGCCAGAATATTAACAGACACAATGACAGAACACATAGGTACTAACAGCAGGGAAAGGAGTCGAGAAGATTTGTTGAACGAGAATTGGACAAAACTTTGGAATTTACTATGAACATTTGCCTTAAATACAAGAAATTAAATGTATGTTAAGAACTGAAAATATATTTTTTTAAATAAAAGATTAACAAGATGTGAGTTCCGGCACCCTTTTTCTTACAAAAAAAGCACTGCCTATATGAATTTATTCACTTGGGGAATAAATTCAAGTGAGTTCAGATTTCTATGACTCTGACAGGCTGATTTTGCCCTGGAGGTGCTTTATTTGAGTCACATGTTTCATGAATCACATGATTCCACAGGCTTGCGCAGTAGATTTGTCCAAATTTGCTTTAGCATTGATTCACTTTAACTCATGCAGATAGCCCATTTGTGCCAATGCTCATTAGCACTGCTGTGGATTAGTGCACGTCCAATGAAATTTTGGTTTAACATATCCAAATATGCTATTGAGTGAATAATGGAATGCAAGATGCCCAACGATTCACACAACACAGAATGGGTTTAACCAAATCCATACAGCCCTAATCTGAGGTCAGAATTTGGAGTCATCACAAGCATATCAGTGGGAACTGGCAATCCTATACACACTCCGTGAACATAGCAGGACCAGTGTCTGAGAATAGAGACATAGAATTCTCTTTTGAACAGCCTGGAGACTATTTTTCTTTTTAATTTTCACCTCAGTATGTTCTTGGACCTAACTAGCCAGAACCTGGCAACAGAGGAAGTCAAGTGGCTGTGCAGTACATTTAGCAGATAGCATCCCTCCGTTTGAAGGGCTGGTCCATGTTAAAGAGAAGGAGCCATGGAGAGTCAACACCCGGACAACAGACCATGCAGAGCACACATCTGCAGGCAGTCTCACAGGTGAGTGTCAAGAAAATGTTTTCCTCTCCTCCTCCACCAAGTTGTGATGTGGTCCTCACCAACACTAATATGCCTTGATGGCTTGTAAGATGAGTGCAGTCTAAGCTGATTGTCTTCCTGATGACAGATGGGAAGCAAATGGGTGTTGAAAAGGGCATTGAATGACCACCTCAAGCCTAAGTAAACATGCTTGCTGAGAAATCTTGGGCTACAAGTTACGTGTCCAGCCTTCAGGGGCCACGACTAATGCAATATTAATTCTAAGAACTTACTCCATATAATGGCTCTGCTCCATCTTCCAGCTTAGACCAGACAGGGTCATGGTTTTTGTCCTTTTAGTTGTTTGTAGGAGAGTTGAAAGCGGTGTGTTTTCATGTGTTCATCAGCCAAGTCACGTCACCTAGCACTGTTTATACTTACTGGCAGCAACACTCCAGAATCCAGGCAAGGGTCTTCCCTGGAGATGCTGTGGATCAGACCTGGGCCTTCTGCATGCAGGACATGTGAATCACACCCCTTCTCCTGTAGAGGCTTTCATAGCGCTGTTGCCTTCACTACACACCACATTCTCCTCCACTCTGGCTGAACAGGCTTTGCAGGGTTTTGAAGCACCCTAAAACCCTGAAATACCTATTTGGTGGGAGAAGCATACATGGTTCAAATGGCAAACCCTCTCAAACCGCCTACCCAACACTGTGGATAAGAGAGATCAGTCCAAGTCTGATCTTTCTTCGTCTTCCTGTTCACACTCCCCATTCACAAGGTAATTAACAGTTTCAACTGCTTCCTGGGAAAAGGAGGTGGGTGGAAGGGAGTAAAAAACAGTCAGAAATATCCAGTAGAATGAGGATAGGTTGTATGTTTGAAGGCACGGTGTACAACCACCTTGGTATGCAAGGTGTCTGCTTGGTGTGTGGCTCACAACCACTTCTCTAGGTCTACCTGGGCACTTGGATGGCAATATCATGGCCTGGGAACCTGGTGTAGCACCTTGAGCTCCACCTTGGAAGAAAGGTGGTTTAAATAAACGAAAGAGAATTGGCCCATAAGCTGTGCTATTTTCTGTTTGTTTCCCATCGTTAATGCAAGCACACATGCAGGCAAATTGTTGAGTTAATAAAAGCAAGCACTTTGGGTTGCTTCAAACCAGGAGCAATAAATTGGAAAGCTCCCCAGTGCAACCTCACAGGGTCAGTACTCAAAGAGGCAGTGTGGTTTTGCTATTACTCTTAGTTTTGTTGCCATTCTCTCTTTATGGGCAGGCTACAGTCCTGGAATTATTAAAAATGCATACCAGTAAGACATAAAACCATTTCCTTGTTGTGAGCATTTATGCAAAGCCGCTTAAACCATTCCCAATATTCATCTCCCTTTCCCAGCTAGCAATTAATGCTTGGGCAACCAATGACAACACCCATTGCTCCTTACACCGGAAAATAACACAGCCAACATTGCACGTTGACCTACTGTACTTAATTACACAACAAAGCACTCCCTTTCTCCAAATTCACCCAGATATACTGTCACTGCTTAGGTAAGCTTAATTAGGGTGCAATGCTAATGCAACTTCCATTCAGAGTAATTCCAATCCTTCATGCTCATTCTGAATATTGGAACCATGCTGTGCTATACAAATGTCTAATTTTGCACCTTAAAGATATGAGCACTGTTTTTATATGTCTTTAAAAAATAAAGAAAGAAGAAAAGGGGAAGAAAAAAGCCCTTCAAATCCTCAGTCAAAACTGAGATGCTGAAGACTTTTGCTGAGCAGAGATGTTTTTTGCTAATGCTCGCTAATTTGTGCTTCAGGCAAACTCAGCTCTTGCTGATAGCTGGAAAAAAGATGCACAGTTTAAAAAGAAAAAGAAAGAAAAAAGACTCCACAGATCATTAACCTGTGATCATTTCATAATAATGCTAATAACAATGGGTTGGATCTAGAGCAAGTTTGTCGCATTGAGGTCCCATTGAAGTCAGTGTGAAAACTTTTGTTGTGACTAACTTACAGCTAAGTTTTGTCATGGCTTTGTCCTATTGGTTTCCATGGGGCTGATATGGGATGGGCCTCCTGTGGGTGCTGCCCAATAAATTGACTGGAGAGGAACAGGCGTAGGGAGCCTGTTTGTATGAAAGAACACCAATAAGAACTTTGAAACTTATGTTTTTGCCCCACCTGCTTCCCAGGTGCTTTTCCTTTTGTGCCATGTCTCCAGATTTTAAGCCTGAAGTCAGAGGCTACCCTACTAATAATCTGCACAAGAAAGCAGTCTGACCCCCGATTCCTTTTCTTTGCAGCTGATACACAAGTTGCATTGCAAAACTACACTAGTTATCCCTCTGAGGTTGGGAAATCAACCAATCAAAATCAAGGTGAAGGGAACATGCCGTCAGATTGGAGAGGCCACGATAAGAGATATCAAAGTCTGATCTTTCCCAATCTCCCCCTTCTCCTTTCAAACAGATTAAGAGAAGTTTCTGACTATAGACTTTAGTATGCTAATGTGGATCTACTAATCAGTAGACCTGGTTTTTTGTTTTGAAATGGCATGGGACAATGGGTCTAATTTATGTTACACCCTTCCCCCTCTGTCCCTGGATATTTAAGTGTCTCTCCCAGCACCAGAGGTGGACTGGTTCTTACCAGCTGCTTAGCTTATCTCCAGAGATGCTGGCATTATTTCAGCTAAGAATTCCACCTCTATGTTTTCTTTCAAGTCAGATTCAGACTCAGAGGTCAACACCATGGATTGTTGTGTTTTGGAAGAAGTAGGGCTCGTCCCTCCAATATCTTGAGCCTCCTGCTGCCATCTTCCCTGCCCATCCGGAGCAGACTTCCTAGCTGGAGGTCAGGGAGATGAAGACTGCTTTGCCACTCCCCCTGCTCTGTTGGCATCTGAGAAGGCTTCAAGATTGGTGGCTCTGAGCAGCAGGGATGCAGTCAATGGGATCCCACCATAAGCTGCTCTGGGAACCTCTTTTGGCCGAAGAATAGGCTAAAAATACTGCAAATAATAAATAACATGTCAGAAGGTAAGCATTGTCTTGCTGGATCAACTCAAGCACTATCTGCTCCCACTGACGGCCAGACAGATGCCTTTAGGAATTTCAGAATAATGGGTAATGGGTGACATTCATCCCAAACAATGGTGCAGTGGAGCAGCACCCTGGGGAAATGCAGCTCCAAGTCTCCCCCCCCCCCCGCCATCCCCCCACAGCAGGAACTGTTCGTCATTGCTGAAAGTTTTGAGTGTGTGTTGGGGGCGGGGGGGGGGGTGCCTATCTTGCCTGGCCACATACTCTCTGTAATGTAGACTAGCCTCCGAAAAGTGACACTCAATAAATTAATAGCCATTAAGTTGTGAACCCCACTACTCCCAGTCATCCCATCTTCCCTTCCCTCTCCCCGCGGCAGAGCCGTTCTAGCTCAGCACAGATAGCTGCCATCTGAGCACTCCTAGGGAGTGGGTGTATGGAACCTCACTGAGATGTAGCTAGGGGGGCTGTGATCCTAGGCTGGCAACTCTGGGGGCATCCAAAGTCAGGCTAGCAAAAAGGTAGCATTGTTCTCCTGGTGCAGGAATGGGGAACCTTCAGCCCACAGCCAGTGGTGATTCCTCGTCTGGCCTGCCAGCCTCATTCCCAGGCCCAGCTCCCTCTCCCCCAGAGGCACGTTCTCATCCTGGACCTGCAGTTGGGCACCTTTAACAGTGGCTCTGCTTCATTCTGCACCAGCCATCAGGGCTGCCACTCATACAGGCTGGCTTAAGAGGAGCATTTCTCCAATTTCATCAGGAGGTTTCCTCTATGAGTTTAGACCCAAAAAATGGGTGGGGAGAGCTGTGTCATGGAGAGATTTTCTGGATATGCCTTAGGTATAAGCACCAGCCTCTGAATTCTTCTCAGCAGCATGTTGGATCATTAAACTGCAGCTGCCAACCTCTCCACAACCAATATTGCCATTGTGAGGATAAAATGAAGGGGGAGGAGCAGATCACGTAAGCCACCTTGGGCTCCTTGCAGGAGGTGTGGGAGATACAGACATAATAATAACAATAATGAAAGGGAAGGCAGCTCTCCCACAGGTCTGTAAGAATTGGAAGGAATTTTGGCAGAGGCATCAGGAGTCAAAACAGTGCTAAGTGAATTGAACTCCCCATTTACAATAATTATTAAAGCAAAGGAGTCTTATCCATTTTTTCATTTGCTTGTCCTAAATCCAAGTTAGACACCATGTGGCCTTCCAGATGTTTTGGCCTACTGGCCGGAAGCCATCGCCAGCATACCCAATAGTGAAGGATCACGGAAGCTGTAGGCCAACACATCTGGAGGACCACAAGGTGCCCACCTCTGCTTGGAGCACCAAGAATAACGCTCTTGTACCTGTAGGAATGAAAGAAACCAATCAATATAAGCCAAACGTTTTTAAGAAATAAAAGCTCAGTTGCCAAGATATTTCATTCTGATTAAGAAAAAGCTTTCCTATTTATGTATTCAAAGCACTGTACAATGAAGCTGCTAAAGAAAGGGAAGATGAAAAGCTGCCTAGATGTCTATCATCTCTCTTTTGAGTGTAAAGCTCTGAACACAAAAGAAAATCCTGACTTGTCACATAACTGGGCATTTGCTTACAGTCCCATGCAGAGTCTAAAACCAAACAAGGATCTGCAGAATCAAGGAGGCTCACAGCATTATTGCAGCAAGTCCACTTGATTTCAGAAGAGTGTAACTTGGCACCAGACCATGGACTGGATCCAGAGCTTGCTTGCACTGGCCAGAGCATACCCTGCATGAATGCTCCTAGTTCCCTATTCCTCCTGGAATGCCCTTCCTGGTATTCCAGAGGGTTACCAAACCTAATGGAGAAGATAGTCTGGGGTCATGGAAACCTGCAGCAGGAACGGGCACTCAATAACAACTGCCTACATCCTCGAGATTCCTGCTTTGGATTAGAAGCCTCCTGTGAACAGGAAAGAGCCCCCCCATCTAGAGGAGACAATGTCTGGACAACTGCTGGATATTGTACATGGGGTGATGCACCTCTTGTGTTCATTAGCAAAACACGCATTTCAAAGAATTGGCCCCAAACCAAATCCAAACGGTGGTGGGGTGTGTGCAGATGACTGAGTGCAGATGGAGTCCATTGATTTCAACTGCTTTCCTCAGACATCTTCTTGGCCAATATCCTCCCCCACCAGCAGGAACACACCTTCCAGTGCAGATTGGCCAAGATAGCTTTCAAGAATGCAAGTTCAAACACATGTTCTCTTTTTTCTTTTTCCTGACCCACAGTGAGGGATTCTGGGACAAGTCCATCTAGAAAAGCTTCCCTGCTTTCTATTTCTCTTTCAACCCATCTGGTTTGCTGCCCACATTTTTATTAAACACAAGCCATTCCATACAACTCTCGCCAGGAGCAAAATGTTCCATAGTATCACTCCTCCGTAATAGAATCATTTAAAATCACGTCTTATTCCACTGTGTAAGGCAACCATACATTATTTTTAGCTATTGCGGCTACCCTTGACACAGTCACCGGAGTCAGGCACTTAAACTTCAGCTCCACAGGATTTCACTGGATAGTTTACCTCCATGACATCCGTTTGCCTTAAAATTTAAGGCTATTTCATCAAGATCTCAGTTAGTTTTTCTGTAAAAGCTAGGTCGACTACAGCACATCTGCAGAGGTTTTTCGTATTACCTTCTACCTCATCCTTTTCACTGGAGATGCCAGGGACCGAAGCTGGAATGGTCAACATTAGGTATGTGTGAGGAATCTTCTTCCTTATTCCATTCAGAGATTTCCTTAATCTGGAACCCACAGAAACTGACATGCCCCGGGAATATTTTGCATCTAAAAAGGACTTAGGATGTGGTCTAGAAAAGAACATAGGCCAAAAAAGAAGATATCTGATGAAACGTGCACTTCTGAGAAACACATAAAGAAAAATGCGTATATTTCAAGGAGGCCCACAAACCCATTTTGATCCATGGATAGATGCATGCAAAAATGAGTTCAGTTTGAAAACTATGACCAAAGAAGAAAAAAGTATGCAAAGCACGTCAGCAAAACAAACCACCGGCATGCAAATTGGTACAGAATAAGGAAAAATGGCACACATCTGCATAACTGGATGTAGCACATCTGTCCACGCAGAATGCACGCGCTCAGCTCCGGAGTTCTGGCCGCTTCCCTAAAATAGCTCATTAACTGTCCAGATGCCACGTGGGCGGTCTCCTTGCAGCGAACCTGCTGCCACTTGTGGCAGAGTCCTACATGCAAAAGTAGAGCAGCTCTGGATGTTAACACTATGTCTGAACAGAGGACACACAAACACAACAGAGTTCTAGCCGTCACACATACAATGTGTTTTCCTGGTGGGAAGCTGCAGGGCTGGTACCCACATCAAAAGCATATGCATTTCCTTGCTGGGCCGAATCTTGATTCCCCGCTCCAGATGTCCGCGACAGGCACAGATACAGGAAGCTCCATGCACACTCTTCATGCACATTCGTGCGCATCGTCTGTGCCTGCAGCCACTCCAACATGCTTACCCAGTGAGTGGGATACTCTCAGGCCAGGAAAGTGTCCACTGATCCCTCGCAGAAGCTTCCAAATGGCATGTTTGGCTTAGGAACTTTGCCAATCCCATCAGTTCTTGGCTCAGTTCATACAATTTTTAGCTTAATTACTGTTTTAAAATATTGAATAATTTCCATAGAAACATACAGCAGAATTCTGGCCTATTTGAATCAAACAGATGGGGCACAGGAAAGAGGTGGACAGAAGCAGTCCCAAGGAGATTTGACCACCTTTGCTGGACCATTCTAAATACATATCCCACATAATGAAATTCTACGATGCTGGCATGCTCGCATGTATTTGAAAGGCGCACAGCAGCCTGCCTTTGAACTATCCAGTGTTTGGAGTCAAAGGCACTGAGAAGCTGGGGAAAAAGAAGAAATGGTAGGGGAGGGATGCCATTTGCACAGGCCCTAATTCTATCTGCATCATCATCTGGTCATTTTTAATCTTTACTGTTGAGAGGGGGAAAGGCAGTTGCTCTTGGCAGGCATCCCCAAGGCACGCTGGCCGGGACTCAGAGGAGGAGCAAGAGCAGCGGGAGGCCTCAGAAGGTGGGCCAGTTCCAGATGTTGAGATGAGAGAAGCAGAGGTGCTTATTGCAAGGCTGGGCTCCCCAAGTGCACAGGTGGACTCTGAGAATAACCAAGGTGTGCAGCTATGTGGGGATGGGGGCTTGGAACAGGTGAGTGTCTTAAGGACAGACAAAGTGGGTATAGCTCTCGACCCAAGCTGTTGCCACAATGTTGGCAGAGGAGGGCTACGCAATTAAAGGATGGGCGTGCAGAGAGGAAGGGTGCTCCTTTCTAAAAGGTCCCTCCCAAAAGGATGGGACCCAAGCAGAATTGTAAGGAGAGTTGCTAGAAGGAAATACTAGGTTGGGTTGCTCTGTGCATGCTCAGAGGTTCATTCTGGGTGATTCTACATCTGGAAAATGCTTTAGTCAGTAAAGAACTTTTTGCAAGAAAGGTTTGTGATTTTGAATGTGTGAAGGGAGGAAACACAGCGCTCAATGTTTACAAAGAAAATAAGAAAGTAAGGGAAACCTTTATGAAGTTCTTCCCTACTCTTGGCACCACCTATAAGCGAATGACCAACATAGAAAAGGGAAGCATATTTCAGATTTTTTAAAGGCCCATTTTAAAGCAAAAGCAATAGGGCAATAATGAAAGGCATTATTGAAAATCCATCTTAGTTCAAATGCCTTTGAAATTGTTGATAAAGATGCTGCTATCTTTTCCTAAGAAAATGGAGTTCCTTCTTTCTTAAGTAGTGATGTCAGAGAAATCTGCAGCAGATTCAAATGGGTGGGGATTTCTATAAATCCAGCTTGTGGATTCTGTAGAAGATTGGCTTTTTCTGGATTCTGTGGACTGGTAGGTCATTTTTGTACTTTTGCAGGAGGGGATTTACACAAATTTGCCGTTGCAGTAATGCACATGTATGTGAGTGGAATGACATTTCCATATCCCTCCCTGCACCTAAATAAATAAATGAATGAAAAAATGAATCCATCAGTGATCAGACAATGAAATGAATGACTCCTGGAAAGCAAAAATAATACAGTTTATTCAAATCTTTGCATCCCTCAACCTGCTTGGTTGACCCAGAGACAGGCATCCCCACTTCTTTCCACTTGAGGAGCAACCTACAGAAGACACTAAATCCATCACTTGGAACATATCTTTTTAATAGTATACACACAGGAAGTCCACATTTTCACTGGGACTGTAGAACAAGCTTTTTCCCCCTATTGTGAATAGCAGCCTGTGGTGTGTGTATGTGTGGGATTCACAGTGGGATCATGGCAGAGGAGGGAAACATTGGAGTTCTCTTCCCTGTATGCTCAGCTCCTGATGGAAATGTCTAATTTTGAAAAAGTGATATGCTTCCAAATGATTTAGCATCACATGCATTTTGGCTTGTGGTAGAACTTGCTCCTTTGGTTCTGGATTCGAATGACCTTTCCTCCTGGAAGGAAGCTGCGGCTCTCAGGGGCTTCCAGGGATCCCATCATGCCTTGTTGGGCTGCTGCCAGGAGGGAGGGAAGAGCACCTGGGATGAGTGTTGCCCCTCACCTTTGGAAGAAAGTCCCTCTAGACAGCCTCAGGACCCCCTGGAGGAGGTGTACTCCTAGGGGTGAGAACCGGAGAGGACAAAGGATTCCTCATATCCTGGCTTCAGAGCTCCACCCCTGTCCCCCAGAATGACCCTCCTTCCTCCTTTCAAGGGAGTATGCGGGACTCTGGGAAGCAGCTGCCACAGTTCTGTCCTCAGGGAGCAAGAGGAAGATCAGAGTTTAGAGGCTGCAGCAGAAGGATTACTCTCCTCAAGCCGTAAATTAAAAAGGAACAAATGGCAGTAACCTCATATTTTGTGGCTGATGTTTCAAAGTATAGTGTCTTAATTTACGGGCATTTTTTATATTCTGATCTTTCAGAACATCCTTTGAAGCCACAGTAAGTCATCTTTGGCCATCTCCAGATGACCTGGAGATGAGGTAGTTCAAAAAAATAGACTACTAACTTGGACATGGTCAAAATCACCAGCTTGATGTCTTTTTAGCAGATCTGGTGTTTTATAAATGCTAATAATAGTGGGATGATGATGATGATGATGATGTACACAAACTTTTAAAATATGATGGATGAGGGACCAAGCTTCCTTTAAACCTAGCTATGGGTATTTCTAGGTGAGGGGTCTTAACACTAATAAAGAAGATACTAGACGCTTATTTCATCTTTTTTCCATAAGGGATTTCAGGAGAAAGGCAAAATAAAACAGTGGTAACATAAAAGAGAGTCATGGGTGGAAGATGACAACATCTGGATCCCAACCAACTTCGATAAGGGCATCATCCCATGCAAGTTTAGATGGGAAACAGTGCTACAACTCCCAGAATTTTTCAACCTGCCTTACTAAACATTCATAGGATTGCAGGAAGGTTTGAATGAGGTAGGATGGTGGTAGGGGAGAAAACTTGCCTAGAAGCACCCTCGCTTGCTTTCCAGATTTTGACAACCAAGAGGAAATCTTACATTGTAGGCTTGGCCTCTTTGGTCTCCCCCCTCCCTGACCACCGGAATACCCTCTTTCCACCTCCTCTGGGGTAACTTTCCCACCCCCGAGAGGCAGCCACCCTGGTTCTCTTAATACTGGCTGTGTGGAGGGGGTTGGATCTACAGTGTAGAGCTACAATCTACACTACAATCTACAGTGTAGATCTAAAATCTATACTACAAGGATGCAGCACTGTCTCCAACTTTAGGAGGAATCTCTGAGCACTCCAATGCTCCACCGGTAACCATAGGATTGGTCTGTTAATCCTTTAAATCATGTATCTATTCCATTTATCTCCTTTTTTGTATAATAAAATGTTATAATGGTAAGTGGTTAGGGGTTCTGATCTATTAAGTGGCATAAAAGTTTTATAATAAGTAAATAAATGATATGCCAAGATTATTCAGCTGGTGCTAAACCACAATGCACAGAAGGGGCTTGTGATTAAAAGAAGGGCTTCGCTGAAGGAAAACAGCAAGTGAGAACTCCGTGACAATGCAGAGAGACTGCATACGGCTGGGGGGAAAAAGAAGGGAAATGAAAAACTGATGGCGTAATGGAGGGTCAAGGCCGCCAGAGTTTCACAAGAATGTAGGAAAGACAGCTTGTTCAAAAGATTCTCCAGCACAACCTTTTCTCTCTCTTTCTCTCTCTGCTTTGCGTTGCCACATCACATTTGCTAAATCTCACCTCTACCTCCTGGAGATGCCTGACAGCTTTTTACAGTATCTACGAATTTAACACATTAGGTTGTTGCTCTCTGGTTATATTAATGCATTCCAGTCATTTGCTTGTTGCCTGATGAATGAGTCTGTCAAAAACACTTTTTAGTAGATAGTTTAATAATTGGGCATTGAACATCTGTTCTCCTTCCCCTTCTTCTTCTCCCCCACCTCTTTTACTGGATAACTCATGGTTTGGATTACTTTGAGTTAGTACTCTTCAGGTGCGATTAATTGTTTCTCCCGGAAGCATGTGAACACTATCAACATACTTTTCTAAATCTTAAAAAGGTAAGAATATAAGAAAAAGTATGGGAGACCAATTGTGGTTTCTGTAGATTAGAATTCTCTATATTTTGAACAAAATTGTCGTTGGAGGTGGGGTTGAAGGTTTTCCAACCCCAAACATCAATAAATATTGAGAGACACTGAATGCTTGGGAAATTCTCAGCCATTTTCTACCCAAGAATAAAATAGTTCTTGCCATATTGACTTTGCATGATACAAAAATTACCCTCCTAAGACTTTCTGTATTATAGCTTAGCATTCCCCAGACTGCTGCCTTCCAGATGTTTTGGACAACAGTTCCCAGAATTCTTGTCTGGAGCTGATGGGAGTTGAAGTCCAAAACATCTGGAGGGAAACAGCTTGCTGTACTGATAGAACCAAATTATTCATAGCACTAGCTGCGACATTTCCGTTGTCTTATTGCAAAATCTCATAATTTATACACTTTGTGTTTTCCCTTTTACACGGTCCTACATAATTCATGATTGTAACTTACCATTTCATATGTGTAAAGCATCTTTCAAAAGTACATATTTGAGCCTGAAGCAGATGATATTATATAGCAAGGAAGATATCCGTGGGGGTTCCCAAACCAGAGGTATAAGATGCTATCTCGTAAGCAGTTCTAAATATTAAAATACCTGCATACCAAAAGAAAATATTTAAATTTAAAGAGATTAAATTGAAAACAATGTTTTCTGTGTGATACAATTAGGGAATTACAAGAACACTTTTGAAGGATATTTACCAAGTAGCTTGTTTCAGCCTGGATATTAGCTTGATTTACCATCTGCAGAATTACCAATAACATGATGCATTTATTACCCGTAAAAGCTATTAGCAGGTCATTTTGTTCAGTTCATCATATGTGTCTTGAGACACAATCTGGCGTCTAACAGATTTTCATACATTGATGTCACAGAGAATCAGACTGTTCTTTAATTGATTGTTTCTTGCTAGACTCCTTTGATTAAAGCAGGTTGTGCTGTTAGCTTTTAACTTTGCAGTTTCTGAAATTTAACTGTACGCCCAGGAAAAGGAGGAAATTATTTTCATTTTCATGGATTTGTCTATGTGTATATAATAATCCTAGAAAAATTAGGCTATTGGTTTATTTAAAATATGTATTCCAGTTATGCTGAACCCATTATTCCCTCTCCAATTAATACACTCTACACAGTGTTCTAAAAGCTATTAATCTTTCCATGCCAAGTTGTTAGATCTTAAGCCTCAGAGACGTGAATGCATATGAAGCAATGACATCTGAGAAAGAGAGAGACACACTGCTTAAAAGTCTCCTCTCCCTTTAGCAAGTCAGCGAAGAGGAACTGCAGTGCATCCAGCACTGGGACCTGCCAAGTCCCTCTCCCCCAGTATGGTCTATCCTGGCTAGCAGGGGAATAAAGCAACGGTCAGTCTCCACACCTGCTGCCAGATGCTTTTAATGGGAGAAGCCAAAGACCGGGACTGGAACCTTCTGCATGCAAAGACCATTGAGCGAGGGCCCTTCCTCAAACTGTGCTAGCAGCACATATGCCTGGCCTTAGTGCAGAGGAAGGTGATGGTCTCACCTGGAAATTAGGCCTTGCCCGATCTCTCAGAGGGCTCCTGGGAGAATCTGTGCCTCTCTTCAGCACCAAATGCACGGGGAGTTCTTACGCCTGCAGCCAGAAACAATGCGGTACAGCTGAGGTGCAGACAGATGCTTCATTCAGCTGTAGTTCAGTGGGTGAGGGTAGCAGGGCTGTAGGGTAAAACTCAGTGCTTTCCTTAGGCTGATCATGCATGGGGATCAGCACAATAAAACCATTGAATGCAGTAATGTACATCCTACATTTCTGCCAAAAACCAGCACTCCATGTGGCCACCAATAAAATCCACATTTAGAACAAAGTCTTAATGGAGACATGATGACCAGTGTCCAATGGAGCACCGTGCCACTGCCAATTCCATCTTGCCCCTGCCAATCGCATTGCATAAATGGGACCCACCACTTGTGCAATAGAGATTTCTGCTTCTAGGAGAGAATGGAAATGAGCAGGAACATTCATGGCTGGAACGGCTTAAGTCATGGAGTTCACATGGGCGAGCTCCATCAAACCATCCCAGTCGAGAAATGGTCCCCTTTTCACTCATTTCAGGACTTCCTATGGGAAGCATGAATTTTCCATTGCACAAGTGGTGGGTCTCAATTGCACAATGGAATCACAAGAGGCCCCACCTGCAAAATGGCCCTACTGAATGCTCTGCAATAGAATAACAAGTACATTAAAGCGTAACAGGAGAAGAAAGAAAGACATAGAATTCTGAACATTACCCATCAGTATCATATTAAAATTGTTTTCATTAGCACCACCCCTCCATCCTGGCTGCTGGGACCTAGCAAAGATTCGGAAGTGGAAGAGGATCCATCACTTTGGTTACAGTACAGAATCAAATAATTTCAGCCCTAATTATTTCTCTTACTAGCTCATGTTAGCGTGCCTACATTTTTTAAAAAACAGCCGAAACAGTGGCTTTCCCATCCTCATCTATTAGCAGCATTGCATACAGTCAGAGAATGGGTCATGGGGCACATGTTGGATCCTGGTATGTTAACATATGGGAAATCAGTGTTAATCCTCAAAGGACTGCACCGCTGGAGCAGGTGTCTCAAGGCATCACTCAGTGGCATTCAGCATTCTCCAGGGTTCATCCAGAAAGACACCTTGCTCCAATACTTTCTTGGGCTTGGAGTGACCCAGGCAGAAAAGTGCATTTCCATAAAGTGCATGACAATCATCTTTGAAAGAATCAAATGCATGGCGCAGGCAGGTTTGGAGCTGGAGGGCAAAGCAAAAGCACCCAGCGTCTTCTGAAGTAGGATTCTGAGGACAGATCTGACTTAGACTGCCTACCCCTTTTATACATTCACAAGGGCAGAGCAACAGAAAGCAAAGCAGAATTTATTCACCTTTTGACGAAAGCCAAGGGGAATTCTGTAAAAGTTGTCACCTTTCTATTTACAGAGCAGATGAAACGACCATGTAAGGCCAGGGTGATGGTGGTGAGGAATGATATTCAATAAGTGGAAGAAAGCTGGTCATTTTGAATTGCAGATCGTTTCCAATTGTGAGCCATGTCTCAATTAGCTCTTCCCAATCTGCTACGCTTATGCTACAGACGTGAATCTCTCAGGACCAGTTCACTTCACAGAATACTTTGTACATGTGAATTCAGGGAAATGCAGATACTGGAGGTATTTCATGACTAGCTCCATAAGTGAACACTTACTGACTGTGACAGAAGGGAAGAAGACCTTTTACCAGCAATAGGGGAGAAATGTGATTGTGAACACCTTCAGAACACAAGTGAAATTTTGCACTTTCTAACTGCTATGCAAATCAAAGTGCAGCTGTCCTTCAAAATATACATTTCTCTGACTTCTGCAGTAGAATTCTCCGTTGAAAAAGTGCAAATATTAGTCAAAACAAGGTTAACATGCATAATATTGGAGTAAACCGCTTGCAAAATACACTCTTAGGAAAAATAACATTCACAAATGCATTATACTGGGATATACGTATGAAATGCATGACTTAGGAAAATTCCGATGAATTCCGAACATTCTGATGAATTTCCATGTAAACATTGCAAAAATCGAAGTTTGCAATGAGGTGAACTTAAGACTTAAAAAATTCACAGTTTGAAATGAGCTGGAAACTGGGAGAAACCAAAACTGACAGATTCATCCATCCATTGCTACCTTCTGTCCTGAAATGGAGTTTTAATAAAGTGTCCATTGAAACAGGCGGGGGAAAGGTCCAGAAAGAGCAGCAAAGGAGCAGATGGTTGTGTGGGGCAGAATGCGATGACTGAAAGGGAAAGGCTCAGCAAAACTATATCAGTACAATGATGTCATCTGTAGGAATGGCGCCAATCTGGAAGAAGCTCAAAGGAACACTGGTGGCTGCGGTAGCAGCTTTTAGAAGCTGCATAGAAAAGTTTGACCAAGTGGATAAAAGAAATAAGATCTAACAGGTCAAAATATATATATAAAAAAAGACTGTGTAAATTGGTCAGCCCATCTTGGATGCACACCTTAATGTGGAGAGGGGGCTTGAGAGCATCGAGGAAACTGAGCAATGCTGTCAGGAGGCCAAAAACACTCTCACCAGGCAGGTCTCCTGGCAGGGTCACCCAAGGTGAAATGCGCACAGCTGAGACACCAGGCTAAGGCCCGAAGACCACACTCTTTGGGAGTCACAGTCACATCAGCAAAAAGAGCATGGATCTCATAAATGGTGATAGGGTGGAGTCAACAGCTTGCTCATTGAAAATACATACTTCAAGCAGCCACTCAGATGATTGTATACCTGGACTTCACCAGATGGCCAATACAGAAATCAAATAGATTATGTAATTGGAAGCAGAAGGTGCAGAAAGTGTATTCTTGCTGCCAAAAGAACAAGAACAGATAGCATGGTGACCATCTGGTCTTAATTTAATTTAATCAGTTCCTATAGCAACAAGAAAGAAAATGCCTGTATGGATGATGGAAGAAACACTCACTGTTGCAAAGGACCAGTAAAAAGCAAAAGGTGACAGAAGTAAGGTCAGAATCCTGAATGCAACCTTTCTGTGACTGTCATGTAGAGACAAAAAGAACTACTATGATGATCAGTGCAAAGCAACTGAAGAGAACAACAGAAGAGGAAAAGCAAGAGACCTCTTCCAGAGGAATCAATAAATCAAAGGGTCATTCAAACTTAGATTAGGAATGCTAAATGGCAAACAAGTAAGCACACTATCAACTCAAGAGAAGAGAAGAGAAGAGAAGAGAAGAGAAGAGAAGAGAAGAGAAGAGAAGGTGGAAAGAACTGGACAGAAGAGATAAAAGGATGACAGATCCTTTCCTAGTGGAATCCTAGGAAGAAGAGCCTCAGTATAAGGAAATGAAAGCTCTGAAAGAACTTGCAAAGAATAAATCACCTGGAGTAGGTAAGAGTTCAATGGAACTGCTGCAAGCTGCCAAACATGAACCAGTCAAAATACTAACAAAAATATGTCAACAAATATGGAAAACAAAACATGGCCTACAGTCTGGAAATGATCAATATATATTCCAGTTCTCAGGAAAGGAGAGGCGAAAGGATGCACCATCCATAGGACAATTGCATTGATTTTCCATGCAAGCAAATATTACTTGAAGTGTTGCAGCGAAGAATGCTACTCTATATGGAGCAAAAAATGCTGGACATCCAAACTGGACTCCAAGAAGGATGATGCACTAGAGATCATATTGCAAATATACATTGGCTACTGAAGCACACCTAAGGATTTCAGAAAAAGATTAGTCAATTAGTTATAGACTACAGCAAAGCCTTTGACTGTGTGGATCACCAGAAGTGATGGGTTGAACCAAAAGAAATGGGTGTGCCTCAGCTTTGATTGTCCTGATGCATAACCTGTTAGGACAGAATATGGCAGAGCAGAACGGTTTCCCCCAAGCAAAAGTGTCAGACAAGGATGTATTTCACCTCCCTATTTGTTCGATCTGTGTGCAGGAAAGCTGGATTAGAATCAGAGGAAGGAGTAAAAATTGGCAGAATGAACATCACTCATTTAAGATACGGAGGTGATACCATACAACTGACAGAAAGCAGCAATGACTTGAAATGACTCCCAATAAAAGTGAAAGAAGAAAGCGCAAAAGCAGGACTGCAGCAGAACATGAAGGAAACAAAGATCAGGTCCACAGAAGTATTACAGAACTTTACTATTAGTAATGAAGAAATCAAAATTGTGAAAGATTTAACATACTTCGGCGCAGCCATCAATTCAAACAGAGACTGCAGTGAAGAATTTGGGAGGAGACTGAGACTTGGAAGGGCAGCAATGGAAGACCTTTCATTGAGACCAAGGTCAAGATTATCCAAACTATTGTGTTCCTGATTACAATGTATGGGTGGTGAAATCTGGACAGGGAAGAAAGGTGACAGGAAGAAAATGGATGAGTTCAAAACATGGTGCTGGAGGAGAGCTTTGAGAGTACCCTGAACCAACAGAAAGACAGACAAGTGGGTCCTATGTCAAACAAGCCAGGTGTTCCCTAGAAGCAAAAGTGATCAAACAGAGGCTGTCATACTTCAGACACATCATGAGAAGGCAAGACTCGCTGGAGAAGGCCATCATGTTCGGGAAAGTCAAAGGCAGAAGATGAAAGGGAAGACCAAATATGAGATGATTGAGTCCATTCAGGAAGCCACAGCCTTGAACTTGGAAGAGTTGAATGGAGCTGTCATGGACAGGGCATTTTGGAGGGCTCTCATTCATAAGGTCGCCAAAAGTAGGAGATGACTTGATGGCCCATAAAAACAAATTGATCAGAGAAACCAATCTCTTCAAATAATGGTCTAGAATTCTTAAAGTACATCATTTTATTAGAACAACAAATATAAGTTAGTTGATTTCATTGGATGGAATACTCCAAGGTTAATTTAAAGACATTAGTGGAAGAAAAATTCACCATTCCCTCTTCCCCTCTGCAACCATGTGTGTGAGATGCTGAAAAGCCACTTTAGTGCAGAGGCTCAAGTGAGATGGGTTGTGGGAGTAGAAAGGCATTCATCTCATGAATATCTGATGTTAACTTTGCTTAGGATCCAACCCCAATCCTGGTTTATTCTCCACATCCTCAGCAGCTCCCTCTGTGTCCCATCTCGTATCATTCAAAAAGGCTGCCTATTCTTCCAGAGAAGTGTTTTAATGGGCTGCAGGAAGTTGTAGATATTTTAGTCCTTGGCCAGACATTTTCAATAGGACACCTCCCACACTAAGTCTTCCTTTTCAGTACCATTGTTTCCAACTACTGTTGCTCCTCATCTTCTTTCTTATTGTTTGTACCACTTGCTTGATTGTCAAGCAGAGAACCAATGAGAAAATTGACTGGGGTATCTAACGGTCCTCCTTCTCCCCACCTCCATTGTCTGGACTAGGCAAGAGGCAGCTGAACAAGCAGGTTGCCATGGTGAAAAGGAAGAAGGGGCTCTTGCCAGTGGGACCCTGCTAGGGGTGGACTCTTAGCAGGCTCCAGCCATACCTTCCCTGGACACTGGACCTGGCTATAGGGGGAAGGAGGGAATGGGAAACTTATTCTGTGAACACGCTTGTGTTAAATTATCCAAGGATCCAAGCCTTTGCCCACAGAATGCAGCAAAGGATGGAGTCATGGATGGTCTTGAGAAGTGATGGTCCTTTATCAATGATGATTCTTTTTTGTTTCAAGATTACAGCAGTGACCGGGAGCAAAATCCTTGATGTGTGACTAGCTTTGCCTCCAGTTGCTGCTGAGTTTGGGCTGAAACAGCCTTTCATCTGACAAATGACTTCATACAGGTTTGAAAATGTGAACTGCCACCTGCACTTGTACCCATATCAGGTTTCCAGGGGTGCTGGTAATATGCCCCCTAGAGGTAGCAATGTGTATGACTTCACTAACTGTGGCAAGCCACCAAGAAAGTGGACAAAAGAGAGCACAGATCTGCATAACATTTGATCGATGCAGGTTCAAATTTAGAATTACTGTAGTTGAAAAAGAAATCAGATGTTTCTCTGCATAGTTAGGAAGCCTGTTTCAGTCTAATGTCTAGATGCAATTTTGAGGCCCTTCATGCCTCTCCTTTCTTATTAATCGTTATCTTTAAATAGGAAGTAGACAGGGCAAACCTACAAAAAGGAGATGACTTTGAGTAGAGGACTGTCCTCTGTAAACTAGGGTACCTGGCCACTCTGGAGCACATGGCTTGGGAGCCTTGCTGCTCATTCTGCTGTATTGGGCATCTACTTCTCTCCTCAAAATCTGCCTGACTGTTCCTAAATTGCATCTTTTCACCAAGGATATCTTCCATAGTTGTCATTCTGAAGGGGGTTTCTTCCTATATGCATAGATTAAATAAAGCTATTTGAATAGCTCATCACTGTGTTCAAATAGTATAGTATGTTGATAGGATCTCTCTCTCTCTCTCTCTCTCTCTCTCTCACACACACACACACACACACACACACACAACCCTATATGGGCTATACAGACAAGCACCTTGGCTTGTCAATGGATTTTACAACACATTAAAAAGTTGAGCTTTAAAAGCAGGGGCACCATTTATTATGTAAAGAAACCAAAGAATTAATACTAGCATGAACTGCCATGACCTCAATTATGCTGAAGTAGATTCAGCACATTTCTGGTGCTAAATTCAACCTGGAGCCTTTGTTGTGCTTTACTCTTAAATACAAAGTGTACTCGAACCGTTTAAGGGACATGAGAAACTGCAGGATCATGCCTTGGGGTTACTGATGGGCAACCTTGACCAGCACGGCCGTTATACTCTTAAATCAAGGAGCGCCTCCGGCTGTTGCGGAGGCATTGTGGAAGCCAGGTGGGTGTGGCCCACCCATTCCTGGAAAGGGGACGCCGTGCTTTCTAGACGAGGGTGCGGACGAGGATGAGGTTCTCAGAAGCATCCAGATCCTGCGCTTTAAGGGACCAGGTCTGCAGCAGGTCTTGTGGGTGGGTGCTGCATTCAGCATGCTTATTTTGGGAAGTGCGTAAAAATCAGGACTGAGGACCACCTGAGCCAGACAAATCAAACTGATCATGACTCATCCAAGCTGCTCACAGTGCACTGAAGGCAGGGCTGTCTGCCGGATCTTCCGGGTTCAGTGCATCGCTTGCATTCAATCTGCTTTCGCACCCCAGGGTGTGATCACCGGCCTCCGAGATCAATGCTGCCTCCTCCCCACAGATTCCCTTGTACACTGCCGCAGCCCTGGCTAGATGAGAGCCTTTTTTTGGGGGGGGGGGGGGGGCTGGAGAATGGAAGGGGCAGAAATCCCCATTACCACACTTGAAAATAAATGCTGTGTCAGCATTCTTGATCCATCCAGGGACTGCATGTAAACAACATGGCACAACTCTAGAAAACTGCCACCATAAAATATTTTAAGAGGCAGAGTGGAGTAAAATAAAATAAAAATGTCTTTTTATGTGATATCTCAGAGTAATTCAGGATTTATAGTACCTTAACCTTTAGAATCCAAAATATTAAGCTATGTTTCTTAGAGATAATAACTCGGTTGTCCCTCACTTATGTGTCTTAGATAAAAGCTTACTGCTTCAGAATCCATGAATGCTCAAATACCCTTGCGGGCCTTTAGTAGTAAATCTTATGGAATAGCTTATGGCCAATGTAATGGCCCACAGTAGCCTGCGAATATCATGAATTCTAATAATACTTACATCAGTAGAAACATGAAGTAATGTCTCCATTGTAATTAAATGATGTATTTAGAGCAGAGCACTAAATGGTCCCCTAGTGTGTTGGTGATATATTCTAATAGTCTTCTCTTTACAGCCCCACACGGTAATATTCATGCTTTATTCTGGAGGGCTTTGCTTCTTACCGAACATTTGAATTGCAACATTAAGTGGTAAAGTGGATTACAGCAGGGCCTGCATGAATATGGATTCTGATCAAGGAACTAAGTGCTTGAAAAAATAAATTGTTACTATTTAAGTAGAATGATTGGCAAAACATTTCTATTCCAAGGAATGTCAGAAACCCTTTCTTTCTTTCTTTCTTTCTTTCTTTCTTTCTTTCTTTCTTTCTTTCATACACCCTGGATACAGCTCTGATTTGCTGCAATTAAAAGCATAACAGGAGAAGCACCTGGGCCAAATTCAGCTAAATCATTTCCACTGCAAGCCACGAAATTAAATTTGGGTTATTTGAGGCATCAATTCATTTTGATACTAATTACATTACTGCCTCACTTTAAGCATAATTCCAACAAGATTTCAGGCTATTGTGCATGTCAGGTCAGTGGACCACTGCAGACAACGCGTTTCATATTTATAAAGAGTGCATCTGCTGCTTCAGAGAGAAAGAGAGAGGAGGGTTGTGTGAGCGTGCATGCTGATCTCTTCGCTCCTGATTGGGAAGCAACAGAAACGTCCAGCTATGTATTTTCCCTCTTTATTTTCCCAGTAAATCAGCTAATTTTATACCAGCTGGAGGCACTAAGGGCCTGAGGCACAGCTAAGGGCATTTCACTCTACTTACTCATAGCTAAAGCGTGCGGAGCGCTGGGGAGTACATTGTTGTATATGTAAAACTATAGCTGGCATGTCATTATAAGGAAATGCGATCCATATATTCAGAAGCCATTATTTTGGATTTCTTCTCTTAGTAAGGACAAATAGCAGAGCAAGCCACCTTGCATGCATCAATCAGAAAGAACGGGACTATGGTGTTCCAGCACACCTGATAATTCACCAGTAAAGACTCACGAATGTATCCTCCTCCTCCTGCTCCTCCTCCTCCTCCTCATCCTCCTCCCCTAGCAGCACATTCACTCGGTGCCGCCTATTATTTAATTATTTACCTGGAACCTCCATCCGTGGAAATTCTCCAGTGGATTTGGACGTGTTGCTGCTCCCCAGAGGGACGCTAGTTAGCCACTCACTGCATCATGCCCGTGTCTGACTGCATTGGCGATCTCTCCTCATTACGAGTAATGCAATGTCCCCACTAATATGATAGGTTCGCATGCCTCTTGCTCACAAATGGCTACTAATCAGCAAAACAGCTGTTTTCATGCTACGGGTTTTACAGATGAAGGGTTGTTTACTTACACAAATTGGCAGAAGGTCGCAGATCCTGGCTTTGCACACCTAGAAGAGCTATGCGGCGATACAGCAGAAAATGTGTCTGGACCGATGAGCCATTTCCAGCTGGTTGTGTGAGAGTCTTCCTTGGAGAGCATGTTAATAAGGCTCTTCGCTCCTGTGGATTTTTATGTCTTGATGCAAAAGGGACCCCAAAATTGACCCTCCACACCCACTGAGCAAGATGGATAATCCAGCAAGGCCTAGCCGACTGTTATGTGACCTCACCAATCAGCTACCTAAAGTCAGCTTTTATCATTTATTGGAAATTTATTAAGCTTCACTAGAAAACAACAAACCTGATTTCCTATAAGCACACAGGTTCGGCCTACTTCTTTCTCCCACTCATAGACTTTTGTCCATTCCTAAGACAGAAGGTTTTAATGAGGATATGAAATGTTTCTTAAGTTTTTTTTCCTTGGCCATAACCTTAAATGCCCCCCAATAATATTCAGAGTTGTTGAAGAGTAACCTTTCACAGAAATCTCTCCCCACTCCCTTAGAGAAAAAGTAGAGAGAAAATGGGATAACCCAAGCCTTAAATGGTGATCTTAGAACAGGCTTCACTAACCCGCCACCTTGCAGATGGACCACAAGTCCCAGCATTCCTTACTATTGGCTATGTTAGCTGGGGCTTATGGGAGCTTTGGTCCAAAACCTGAGCACTGGGGAAGGCTGTCTTGGGGAACACAACTGTTTAGTGGACCAGCAACTGCTTGCAATTGCTCCAGCCAGCATCAAAGCTCTCTTGCACCGTCCTCACGAGAGCATGCCCTTCGAATGGGACTGATATTCTACCAAATGCTTGGTAGGTCTCAGTGCTGATCTTCTTCACCATCCCCTTCAACAAAGCGTGGCTTGGACTGTGGGCCACTATTACCATTCCCCACAATGTGCTGGATTGACTCTACCACAGAGGCATTGTAGGAATTTGGAAGCGTCCTCCCACCCACCCACCCACCACTGCTGGGTAAGCCTGTAGCTTGGGAGCCCTCCCAGTGCAGGAGAGAGCTCACTAGAGGGCACTTTGCACCTAAACCTGGAGCTGGCCCCGATTTGGTGCTTCTCTTCTCTTTTAAGGGCTTCATGTTAAAGGTGTTCTTTGACCATGCATATCTGCAAGAGGATGAGCATGTGTGGAGTGACTTAGGACATGAGGTGGGGTTGGGGGCAGAAAGTCAGGCTTCCTCATGCTCTCGTGTGTCACACACTGCTTTGGGGGGAGCATCTCCTGGTGTGGAGGAGAGCAGGAAAGTCTCCAGCCATGCTGTCCTCTGCTTGTACGATCTATCTCTCCGTGACCATGGGTTGTGACTACAGGTGCAACATCTCCCTGAACTGTCACAATGGATTTTAATGTTTGTGGGATGAATGATTTGGCTGGTATACAAAGAGCAAGCCATATTCCTCTTCTTACAGTAGGGCCCACCGAACACATGGCTTCAACAAGCTCCAGCTTTGTGCCAGACCAGCTATGGTATCAACAGCAAGAGCAGTGGCAGGGAAAGGCCCACCAATGGGACTTGCCTGGGCAATGAAAATCCAGTCTTTCCTGTTCTGTTTTGTTTTTTCTTGCTCTCATCCTTGCTTTGACTCCTGGCTTGCTCTCAGTGTTCCAGCTTGGAGAATCAACAGTCAGCTGATGTTGTGACTTGGGAAAGAAGGCATCCCTTTGTCCTCTTCCATAGCAGATTAGACCACGGTGCAAGAGATGTCAATGTGTTTATTTATTTATATTTATAATTATTTTATTTATATCGCAATTTATATCCTGCCGTTTTCCTACAAAGGGCTCAAGGCAGCTTACATCTCCTCCGTCTTATCCCCACAACAATAACCCTGTGAGGTAGGTTGGGCTGAGAGTCTGTGAATGGCCCAAAGTCACCCAGTTGGCTCCATGGCTGAGTGGGGACTAGAACCCAGATTGTCTGAGTCCCAGTCCCATGCTCTTAACCACTACACCACACTGGCTTTCAATCCAGCCAGGAATGGACAGGTTGGACACCTGTCTGATGCCCCTCAAGCCAGTGGTTCAAAATTTGCAATGGGCCTGAGTCCTGATGCTGGATGGCCTGTGGAGGCTTCTTTGTTGGTGGGATGGTATGTAGACACTGAAGTTTGAATACCTGAAGTTTAAAATATCTCTCCATGGTGCTGAACATCATCCCCTAGCTGCAAAATTGGTTCAGCGCCATGGATAACCCCTTGAAAGTTCAGACTGCAACCCAGGGCAGATACAGTGCCCCACTGATGTCAGAGCCACCAACCTCCACTGGAATAGTATCTAAGATTTTGATGACTATTTTTTTATGCCTGCAGATTCTCTGTTTTGCTCACAAACCTCTTTTGCTGCCACCTCAGGCAAGGCAAGGCAAGGCAAGGCAAGGCAAGGCAAGGCAAGGCAAGGCAAGGCAAGGCAAGGCAAGGCAAGGCAAACTATCTTCATCTTCAACTATCTTCTAAAAAGTTGATGCTTAGAATCTCATTGGTGTCATCTTCAACCACCTGAACAGGAATCAAAGGAGACCAAAGCATGGCCTTCAAGATACATGAGCAGGAGCACAAGACGCTAACCCTAACCATCGAAAAACCAGCAGAAGCACCCCAACTCTCACTCCAGCTGGGATAGGTATCCATCCATACAGGGGTCTGGCTTGCCTGTGTCCAAAGGCCAGCTGCGTGCATGCAGGGGGAAGAGCAGCTCAGGGCAGGGAGGAGTTCTGCTCACATTCCCCTCCCCGTTTAACAGGGAACTGTTGGCATAAGATGCCACTTATGTGCCTCTGTCATAGTGATTTCACCTGAGGTTGCCAGCTCATTAGACCGTTGATTGTCAGAGCTGGGTCAGAGGCAGCCGCACAGAACAAGCCAGGACTCAAAGCAAGGCTGAGAGCCAGAAAACAGACCAGGAAAGAGTATCTGAGCTCAAACTGGGCAAGCACCCAGTTCCAACAGGACGCATGTATAGTGTTGCCCTCCTTGTTAAATGAGAGCCAAAAGACCCTGGGATTTTCCATTCCATTGGTAACCCAGGGATGCCTGCATGCCCTCATCACCCTTCAATGAGGCCCTTAGCCTAACTTAGCAGGCTGCTGGCATCCCATCCAAACCTCTGTCAAGAGCAATCTGTCCCTCTCCTTGCAGCCTACAGGGCTGGGTGAAGACGGAGAAGAGACAGAGACAGAGAAAAGGGAGTGGCCCCACCTTCCTTTGACTCTGGACCCATCTTAGCCAGGTTTTCTGCACCTGGCAGATCAGCCCTGAGTTGGAAAAAGTACAGAGGAGTTGATCAAGGGGCTGGAGCAGCTCCCCTATGAAGAGCAAGTATGACAACGGACTGTTTAGCTTAGAAAAATGGAGAGTAAAAGGAGACATGATGGGGGTGTTTGAAAAAAGGCTTGGTGTGCAGAAAGTGGAAGGGGAGACATTTTTCTCCCTCCCATCATACTAAATCCCCAGGGTTAACCCCACAAAGCTGATGGGAGGGAGGTTCAGGACAGCTAGAAGGAAGTCCTTCTTCACGCAGTGCATAGATGATGGATTTCATTGCCAAGGGAAGTCGTGATGGCCACCAATGTGGATGGCTTTAAAGGGGGGTTGGACAGATTCATGGAGGAGGAAGCTATCAGTGGCTACTAGCCTTGCTGGCGATGTGCTGGCTCCTTTCCAAGAGGTATTTATGCCAGTTGCCGAGAAGCTTGTGCAGGAGGAGGACTCGCACCCGTCTTGCTGGAGGGATCCTGTGGGCTGCTGGTTTGCCATTGTGTGTACGGAGTGCTGGACTGGATGGACCTTTGGTCTGATCCCTCATAACTAGAAAAAAAAGCTCCCTGCCCTGTTGTACAACTTTAAACAGCACTGAGGGAAGCATTGCATTAGTCCAATTCCATATGAGATGGAGTGTTGTTCTCCTGCAGGAAGAATTATCTTACAGGTGGGTAAATTGTGTTGCTTCTGCTGTTGTTTTTCTTACAAAGAAAAAAATAGACCATCTGCTTTAATAATAGAGAGCTAGCACATAAAGCCTACAAAGAACAATAAAGAAAGCATACGAGTAGTAGATAAAACTAACTGCCTGGAGAGCTTTGACTGTGGAGTGGTATAGAAAGGAAACCCACCACCACCACCACCACCTACCTGGAATGCCATAGACCTGGAGGAGGAGAAAACCCGAATAGCTCAACTCCTTTGATGGACACCATCCAGTTGGTGGCTGTGTATTCCCACAGCCGCACTTCATACATCAGAATGGAAACACCAGTAAGGGCCAGAAGAAAAAGGAAGATGTCTTTACCTTCTTTTTCCAGTGATTTAGAAATGTGTTTTGAGAGTGGGCTTTCTTGAGGCATCTGGAAGATCTGTGGATGACTGTGAAACCTTCAGAAGATGCCCCACCTGGATAAGCCCAAAAAGGCCCAGGGCAACATTTTCCAGAAACATCTTGCATGCCATCTGCATCCTCGTTAATTTCATTCCTAATTCATCTGAATAGGGTTTATTCAGCAGAAAGGCTTGGTGGATTGTGTCATGGTCACTGAATTTAAAAGTCCTACATCCTTCTAGGGAATATTTCCACAATGCTACTAAATAGTGTCTCACATCACTAAAGATCCAATAAACTGTTTGTGCCCATTCAAGGTTTTTTTAAGCCATCAGTGTTATAGTTAATTTAATAAGACATTTGAAGCTTTTTAAAATTTGAGGTGGCTGAGTATCGAATGAGAGGGAAGATAATGGTAATTTCATTAGAGGTGAAAGACAGGGAGCTAAAACTGCAGGAGAAGTGTGTTGAAAATCTTCTCTCTGCTGTTTCAATTTCAATCTGACAGGGACTTGGCAGTTAACAGCAGAATCCGGGAAAGCCATGGGCAAGGTTCAAAGTTGCATTTTAAGCTAAAACATGTGTGTGGGGAGGAAGAATATGAGAAATTAGGCAATTCAGTCAACACTCCCCCCTCTCCCCGCCTCTATTGGGCCAGTACAAATATGGCAGACTGTGAAATATGGGTATCTTGCTGGACAATGCACTCAACATATTAACGTGTTATGTCTGGCACATACCATATGATCACATGTATGTGTAAAATGCAGCCTATTTTATCCTTGGTTCCTATCAGTGGAACTCCACTCATGGGAGGCTCCAATCAGGGAAGCCCTGGGAGCTGCAGGGAGAACGGGCAACGGTGATGTCTCCTTTCCTCCAGCAGGTATGTCTACCAGATCACAATCTTTTTCATGAACAGAAGGTGCCCTTCTAGTCTCAGAAGGGACGCGCTTGGATCCAACCCAATGTACATTCAGATACATTGATCACTTATACAACGTAGCATTTGTTGAGTAACTCCAGTGGCAAGAAGAACTAATATAACTTCCCCCATTCTATGGAATAAGCAAACGATAATTTCTCATCAGGCTAATATCATTAGTGCCCTTTATTCTGAAAAGTGGACTCTAACTGGATAATGCTTCAGTTTGTTCTGATACACTTGGTTCTAGTGATGTTCAGCTGCACATGGTCTTATCACAGAGACCTGGTTTAAGTCACAGTAGGTCGCCATGGGTTTTATTTATTTATATTGCAATTTATATCCTGCCTTTTTCCTACAAAGGGCTCAAGGCAGCTTACATCATCTCTCCCCTCCATCTTATCCCCACAACAACAACCCTGTGAGGTAGGTTGGGCTGAGAGTCTGACTGGCCCAAAGTCACCCAGGTGGCTCCATGGCCGAGCGGGGACTAGAACCCGGATCATCTGAGTCCCAGTCCTGTGCTCTTAACCACTACGCCACACTGGCTCACTGGCTGGGTTGTTGTGATAGATGGCTGCAGAGTAGCTTACTGTGATTTCTAAACTGGAGCAATTTGTCCACCATTTCCTTTTGCAAGAAGCCACCCTGAGAACTGATCACTTGTTGTAGCAGCGTTGTTTAGGGTGGCTTGTTTTCAGGGTGGCATTTCATGCCCTAGCAGTGCATTTGCATCCCTGCTTGCCAGGAACAGTGAAAGATCTGGTTGGCAAGAGCAGCAACCCCTCCCCTCCCCCCACGGCTGCTGTTCCCTGCCATCTGATCCGGCTAGTGCATTGCAGTCTTTCTCATAGGGATCTGTGAGGAATTCATTTGGAGCTGGCAATCCACTGGAGTCTCTGGGCTTGGCTCCCTGGACTCCGGTTGACTTTGAGCAGCCTGGTTTTATGTGGCACTCACTCCCCAGGAATTGCGCCCCAGTGCTGGTGGAGCAGCGCCCCTCTTCTGCTCTCTTCTGCAGCCCTCCCCTTGGCTTAGTCTGCCTTGCAGGACCAGGCCAGGTGTGAGAGGGAGCCCACAGGTGCAAGAGCAATGGATCCTGAAAGGGCTCATCCTCATCCCTTCTCTGTGCCCCCCACAGCAGGATGGCTTTTTAGCGTGCGCACATATGCATCATGATGAAGAAAGCATGCTAAAGTGTCCCAAAGGCATGCATGCGTGTGTGTGTGTGTGTGTGTGTGTGTGTGTGTGTGTGGTCTTGCTCAAGTGTGCAGAAGTGAACATGCACTGCTTGGAATTCTGTGCCATTTTCCATTTCACTGCTTTGCCTTGAAGTTTGCGCAACCTGCTCCTTGGTTTTCCCGCTCTGCCCTGGAAGCTGTGTGTGGCACGGGCCTGTCCACCATTCTGTGTCCTGTCGGTGCACCCGGCAGCTAGCGACACAGAGCCACCGGGGACGCGATGAGGACCGGACCGGAGCGGGCAGGGTGGCGGGAGGCTGACAAAGGCTGCCAGCTGCGGGAGAGGCCCTTTAGGGTGCTTAGGATCGCTTCGGTAGAACGTCAAGCAGCTCCGGAAAAAAACAAAAATAAAAAGTGAGCACTAGCTAGGGAAATACTGGCGTGGAAGAGGAAATTGTCAAGAATGCTGACAAGGGAGGTGTCAGTGACTTTGCCTAAACAGTGAAGAGCTGGTCTTGTGCCCTTGCCAAATGCCTGCTTGCACCAAATAATAATGCCCCCCCCCACAAAAAAAACACATTTATGTGCCGGTGACCATGCACCAACTTAAATCCCTTGGGCAGTTGCAGGCAGAAAGGTGGGCGGAGGCACTCCAGCATGGCCTGGCAACCCCAGTAAACCAACTGCAGATAAAATGCTGACATAGTAATAAGGAAACAAGGATCCCTTGTTAGTAGCAAGGATTCTGTTGCAAACATTCCTGGGACACGTGTTGGCAGTGGTCTGGAGGACTGAGAAAGCATGATGGAGAAAGAAGCCATGGCAAGCTTCCCAGCGGGTGAGGGTCTCTCAGGAATGACAGACAAGCCACCCGCCCACCTGCCCTGTCTCCTTCTCTCAGTGGTTAGTATGACGTACGAACCCATCCAGTGCATTGCCGGTAGGAGATGAAGGCACTCCCAAGTCTCCTTTTTTAAAAAGAGTGTTATTTTAGGCTTTCATTGCAAAAGGGAAAAAGTGAATAAATTATGTAAAGATTATTATACATGTATGAAAACAAAGAAAAAGAAACTTCCAGAGGAAGCTTTTGTAATGCAATCACCCCGCCGCAGTTGCAGAATTCTACAGGGGATACAGATGACACCGGCTTCATCTTGTAAATCTTCTTGTGTTTTCTCTCCCCTTCTTTTACCTTTGTTCTTTCCACAAAACAAACAACCAACAACCTAACTAACGAAGCATCGGGGAAGAAAAGGCAGAATAGTTTCACAATATATTTTTCATGGTAACATAAGGAAGTGCCCCTTTAGATGTACTCATGCTCTTAGGAATAAAATAAGAAGCGTCAGGCCAAACCAGATGCAGCAGTGCAGAGCCACAATCCATGTTATTAAACTCTTTCTGTTTGTCCAACAGTTTAATAACAGCCACATGTGTGGTGGGGAGACCCCCTGGGCCTGCAATGCTGGGGCAGGAGCTGAAATGCAAATGCTATGTCCGTACACCCCAAGTTCTGTTGCCAGCAGCTTCACGAGTGTGCGATTTCAGTCATGAAGGAAGCACTTGGGGAAAGATCCAGCCCTGCTGCAGCCCTGCTCCGGGCCTCCCACCACGGTTGCCATCAAAGAGGAAGGGCCTTCTCAGTGGTGGCACCCAATTCTGGAACTCTGCCTCGTGAGGCAGTGTTGGCTCAGTCTCTTGGTGTGTTCTGCCAGGTGGTAAATATTTTTCATTCCATCAGGCCTTCATTTTATCAGGTAGATACTTTCCTATCCAGTGCCTTTGGTTATGTGCAGATCCCATATCTGCTTGTTTTATCATATTTAAGGAATGTATTATATAATGCAATTTTTCTTCATTGTTGCAAGGCACCCTGAAAAGCGTGTAAGCTCTGGCAGAATGGGCTCTTGTGCGTGGGGGAGGGGGGCTCACACCGCTTGCATGAAGAGCAGCTGGGACTTGCCGCGGCCCACCCATTGCCCTGGAGAGCGGGCCGGGCTGGCATAGGTGCCACACGGCCTCAGTGCTCCTTCTGATGGCCGCAGGCATTCCGTTTCTAGTCCCACCACAGTAATTATTTCTACATGTGTGCCTTATCTCAATTCGCATCGGCTAGCATTCTGCTCATGTGTTCCTTCTCCTGTCCATTCGCCTAGCAATGCATGAGAGGCCACTGGGGCCTGGCACTGAGGGGGGAGGCACTGGAGCACAGTGTTGCATCTTGCCTTGCCCTGCCCTGCCTTGCCTGCCAATGCCTCTGGGTCCCCATGGCCAGGACAGCAGCCCTGCAAGCCATGTCCCCACTCAGCACCAGGCCTTTAAAATCATACTTTATTACATAGTTATATATAGTATAATATTTATTCTATTATATTATAGGTGGTGGCAGTGCCAGCATCGGCAGTGGCTCCCTCGGGGCCCTGAGCGTTGTGGCCCCGTGCCCCAGGGTGACGCCAGGCGGGGCCACCTTGCCTGGCTTAGTCATCATCGCCTTGCTCTATTAAGCCATCCCTTGATCTCCTGGTGTGTAGCCAGAGATGAAACCGCCATTGATCCACTGATGGAGGAGAAGAAAGCACAAGCACAGTGCACCTTCATGAGAACATTATATGTGAATTAAGCTTCTTGCTTTCCTGCTCCAAAAAAAACATAAATAGAATATACTGATAAAGCCACTTCTGTTTTGGCTTCCTCATCTTTGTATCTCATTATGTGCTTAAGTTCTGCCAATAATAGATGATTGTACTCCTGAACCGTTCCCCTCTTTTCCATTTAGATGCTACCTGAATTCTAGCTTGCTGTAAGTGAATTAATTTTTCCAGCTCTCCATTTTCTTTTCTTACATGGCTCTTTATATATCCTAGAAACAAATCTAAAGGTCCATTGAAAGCTCTTGTCTTGTTACTGCCCTTATTATCACAATTACGTCTTTCCAGAAAAGAACCCTCTTGCTGCAAGCCCACTGAATTCCTTCCATGCTACCATTCAGCAAGAAGCATTGGTGCTGGAACCCTAACATCCTACACTGACGTTCATTAAATAGAGTAATTACTGTACCGGGGAGGGATGCTCAGCCTTGCCCATGACCTCCGCATATTCAAGAGCCTATTTACCCAGCAGCCTAAGCCCTGAAATACACTACGTGCTTCATAATCTGAACCCAACTTTATCTGGGGAGGCTCACACACAGGGAGCCTATGCCTATTAGTGCCAGCATGACCTTGGGGAAGGAGGACTGCAAAATCAGGATTATCGCCTTGCCATGGTGGGGAGGCCTGTGACTGAGGTCTTGGGGCCTGCTCTCTCCGCTGCCAAGGACGGGAAACCTAAGAGAAGCTGAGGTTCCATCTATTCATTCCACTGATGTATTAAATACATGTTTTGTCCTGCCCAATAGCCCAGAGGCTCTCCAGCGCAGCATCCCATTCACCAGGTGGCAAAGCAGCTTCCCAGCAGATCCCACAAACAGGGTAAGCACAGCAGCTTCCTGGGCTCCCCAGCAAGTGATGTACAGAGGCAGTATGCGCCGGTAACAAAGGTGGCACAGAGCCATTGATACTGGTAGCCACTGGTAGCCCTGGTCATGGGCAGGGGCCTCCCTGCTTTTTCCATCTCCAACTGACTTACAGTATATCACAGAAGTGAGTACACCCCTCACATTTTGTAAATATTTTATTATATCTTTTCATGTGACAACCCTGAAGAAATGAGACTTTGCTACAATGTAAAGTAGTGAGTATACAGCTTGTATAACAGTGTAAATTTGCTGTCCCCTCAAAATAACTCAACACACAGCCATTAATGTCTAAACCACTGACAACAAAAGTGAGTACACCCCTAAGTGAAACTGTCCAAATTGGGCCCAAGGTGTCAATATTTTGTGTGGCCACCATTATTTTCCAGCACTGCCTTAACCCTCTTGGGCATGGAGTTCACCAGAGCTTCACAGGTTGCCACTGGAGTCCTCTTCCACTCCTCCATGACGACATCACAGAGCTGGTGGATTAGAGACCTTGTGCTCCTCCACCTTCCGTTTCAGGATGCCCCACAGATGCTCGATAGGGTTTAGGTCTGGAGACATGCTTGGCCAGTCCATCACCTTTACCCTCAGCTTCTTTAGCAAGGCAGTGATCGTCTTGGAGGTGTGTTTGGGGTCATTATCATGTCCGAATACTGCCCTGTGGCCCAGTCTCTGAAGGGAGGGGATCATGCTGTGCTTCAGTATGTCACAGTACATGTTGGCATTCATGGTTCCCTCAATGAACTGTAGCTCCCCAGTGCCGGCAGCACTCATGCAGCCCCAGACCATGACACTTCCACCACCATGCTTGACTGTAGGCAAGACACACTTGTCTTT
Organism: Varanus komodoensis; assembly: GCF_004798865.1. Lineage (NCBI taxonomy): Eukaryota > Metazoa > Chordata > Lepidosauria > Squamata > Varanidae > Varanus > Varanus komodoensis. The sequence continues at coordinate 31,604,722 of NW_025336598.1, read as the reverse complement.
GTACTCCTCACCTGGTTGTCACCACACATGCTTGACACCATCTGAACCATCTCATCAGACCACAGGACATGGTTCCACTAATCCATGTCCTTAGTCTGCTTGTCTTCAGCAAACTGTTTGCGGGCTTTCTTGTGCATCATCTTTAGAAGAGGCTTCCTTTTGGGATGACAGCCCTGCAGACCACTGTGCACTGTGCAGCGTATGGTCTGAGCACTGACAGACTGACCCACCACCCCTTCAACCTCTGCAACAATGCTGGCAGCACTCATATGTCTATTTCCCAAAGCCAACCTCTGGATATGACGCTGAGCACATGCACTCAACTTCTTTGGTCGACCATGGCAAGGCCTGTTCTGAGTGGAACTAGTCCTGTTAAACTGCTGTATGGTCTTGGCCACCGTGCTGCAGCTCAGTTTCAGGGTCTTGGCAATCTTCTTATAGCCTAGGCCATCTTTATATAGAGCAACAATTCTTTTTTTCAGATCCTCAGAGAGTTCTTTGCCATGAGGTGCCATGTTGAACTTCCAGTGACCAGTGAGAGTGAGAGCGATAACACCAAATTTAACACACCTGCTCCCCATTCACACCTGAGACCTTGTAACACTAATGAGTCACATGACACCGGGGAGGGAAAATGGCTAATAATGCCCAATTTGGACAGTTTCACTTAAGGATGTACTCACTTTTGTTGCCAGCAGTTTAGACATTAATGGCTGTGTGTTGCGTTATTTTGAGGGGACAGCCAATTTACACTGTTATACAAGCTGTATACGCACTACTTTACATTGTAGCAAAGTGTCATTTCTTCAGGGTTGTCACATGAAAAGATATAATAAAATATTTACGAAATGTGAGGGGTGTACTCACTTCTGTGATATACTGTAGATGAAAGCTGAGCAGCACCGTCCTTGACTTGAGCCAGATTACAGAATGGCATAAACCAGAGTAAGGCTCTCCTGGAACATGTGAAGGGTTGAATCCACACTGAAACATCCTCTCCTTCCCTCCCTTTCAGAAAGATTTGGACTCTACCCTCAGGGTCGAGGGCCAGAGGACGGGAACATTGGACACGTCCGAACTGGCCATCTCGCTCTGCCTGTTGTCTCCTTGCAAGGACAAAGGACTCCCCCTCACGGTCCTCTCCTCCCTGTGCTCAGTCGTCTTCCTCCTTTCCCAAGGCAGGCTGCTTGCCTGGGCATCTTCACTCTCTACCCTTGGAACTGCCAAGTCCTCTGAGCCTCTTTCTCTTCCTCTGCACCTGAAAACTCCATCCGGGGAGACTGTTGCTTGAGAGAGTGGGGCCTTTTCTCCATGCATTTGTCCCACCCCCCAGTGGTCCAAATAGGCAGCCGTCACAACCTCCCATGGCAGTGAATCCCACAGCTGAATGATGTGCTCCAGGGGAAGCCTTCAGTTAAAGCACTGCACTCCCTTCCAACATCTCTTTATCTTTAAACTTGTCTATAGGGTGATCCACGCATAGAATAATTCCATCAAGTATAATAATGAAATGTAAACTTGACTTGGTCTAGATTGTCATTTGAGCAGAGGATGCCTTCAGATAGAGGACAGTCCTCTGACAACCTTTCCAACACACAACAGTCATGTACAAGCTAAAACACATGGCCACTCGAGGCTGTGTGCACTGTTTTATTTATTATATTTATATTCCACCTTTTTTCCTTCAAGGTGGCGTCCATAATTCTCCTCTTCTCTTACCCTCAGAACAATTGCCCAGTGAGGTTGGGGAGAGTCAGTGATTGTCCCAAAGTCACTTAGGGAGCTTTGGCTGAATGGGGACGAGAACCCTGACCTCTCAGATCCCAGTCCAGCACCCTAACCACTACGCTATACTGGCTCTCATGTGTCCTGTCAGAATACAAGGCAAAGGCCCAAGCCGGGTGGAGAAGGCATGTCAGTAGCCAGGAGCTCTGGAGAGGGTCATTGTTTTTCTGGAACTAACAAAAACCTTGAGCTTTGGTACCTGGATCTATTTTGCTTCCATTGATAAGCAGATCCAAGAAGACACTGTCAATGAGGCCTGTTGACTCAGGAGTGGTGAGCTCTTCTCTCCTTGCAGAAATGAAGGAAGCCTCAGATGGCCATCCAGGCTGCTCGGACACACAGCCTGAAAGGGGTGCCCTTTGAAGCTTTGCCTCAGTCAGCCAAACGTCTGATGCCCGCCCTGCCTTGCCCTCCACGCAAACGGGGCAATGCTGACGGCCGGCACAAGCAGTGCTCGGAATCCAGCCCACGGAGTCTCTCACCGTAGCCCCTTTATGCCTAGTTGTCCTTGATCTGTTTTTTTTTTTTTTTAAGTCACTGCATTCAGTGAAGTACAGTGCCCTTTAAAAAATCCTACCCTAGCCATAATTTATATGGAGAGCAGAAGGAAGTGGGGAAAGATAGCTCCACTCTTGGTGGGGAGGGGGAAAGAGGGTGTGGGGGGAGCAGAGTTGCAAATGACGGCACTGCACTGTATCTCTCTCCGGCAGCACAAGTACTTGCCATCTCCCAGTGGAAAGTAGCAATTACTTTCAATCTCCCTGATCTGAAGTAATCCCTGCTACATGCGTAGCTCATTGTGAGTGATGAGGCCTACTGTTTGCCGAGTCTAAAACCAAATGATCTTTCACAAGCAAAATTTAAACTTGAAATAGGATTCTCTGACTGTTGATTCCTAGTCTATTTTTCCTCCGTGTACTTTATAAATTCCCAAATAAGGTTCAGGCTGGCTACAGATGGTGCTGGTGTGTAATGAGAAGGGCTCAGAAGCAGCTTGGGCTCCCACGGGAGTGCTCTGTAATGGAACTAACTATGTATTGTCTACCTTATATACTAGATTTGATTTTGGACTATTTGCCCAACTGTGTTTGTTTATTGCTTAGCACTGGAGGGCTTCCATTAGCTGTAGGCTGATTGAACATAGACTGCAGAGCTAGAAGGCTCAGAACATTTTTTCTTCCTGAATGCTGATAAAATCCTTTTTCTTTACTGACAGCAAAGCTCAGCTGTACTTTCCACCAGAGAAGTGGAGTTTGGGAGTCAAAAGTAAGGTACATGATTCTGGTTTGATTTTGCTTATCAAAATTAAGCCTTGCAATGCATATCAGAAGCACGACAGTAATGACTTTGGAAACAAAGCGTGCCAAGAGACCATCTAAATGGTTGTGGGCATTTTTTGAGCATGCACCTTGAAAACCAATGCTTCAGTGGAAAGTCGTATATATCATAGTTGCATCCATCACACAATAGAATGCATGCTTATCTTTACTCTGAATCCACCGTCATGAAAAGGCCAAAATATGCATCTTTCATGGAAATGAAGACCCCACGGACCAGGGCTGGGGAACACCGGTCAACCTTGGGCCAGCTTTGGACTACAGAAGGTTATAGGGGCTGGATTCCTGTGGAGAGCAGGCCTGGAGGTAGGGGGCAGGGTAAAAAATGCACAACATTCCAGGATATTGCAGCTTTAAGTAGCGATATGTGAGGAAACCGGTTTGCGGGGTGAGAATCTGTCAGATTTTCTCGGCCTGCTTGCTCTCTGTCCCAGGTCTTCCTCGTGCCACGTGCTATGTGAGTGTCCGGCAGGAAGGGCGGCCAAGTGAGCCTGCAAGGCCAGCTCGGGCACTTACCATCTGCATTCCCCCTGTGCAAGCAGAGTTCCGCTTCTGCACATGGGACTTTACACACTTTGTGGGAAGAATTGCGTACTTTATGGTCTTTTCACAAAGAGTCACTTTGCATACCATGCCGTGAACATGTGCAACAATTTACTATTTTTAAAAGGCTTTTGGGGGATATAATACGTATAGGCATCGTTGCCCATGAGGTGCATGAGCTGGCACACACCTTGGGCTCACATGCACCCCCTTCACCTGGCATGGCTGTGAAGAGATAGGGAAAGTTCACTTTTGCATTTAAATCTGCAAGATTCATTATTCTTTCTGAACTGAGAGGAAGTCTAATTAATGTGTACTCTAGTTTGTTCAGACATGTTACAATCAAAACATGTTTATGATTCTGGCTTATGCCCGAAGAACCTGTTTTTGGGAAACCAGATTTCTGTACCAACATATTTGATAAGTGCAACAAGCAGGATATATCACTTTTTTGAAAAATGGCACCACAATTTCTGTTTATTTCCTATGCGGAAGCATTTCATATTTCAGATCACTTCTAACTGTGACAAGCTTACCTGTGATATATTAAGGACTGTAATTAATTAGTTTCTTTTCCTCATTAATGTTACATGATGAATTATTCTGGATATGCTGATATTTTCTTAATAAGTTTAACTGCATTTCAAATTAAATTTTCATGTTTAAGTATGATATCCTTCCAAAATGTGGTTTTTTTAATTTATCCAGCTTGTTTTTATTGTTGATGATTGCAATGGCAAATTTTCAAATCACTGTGAAACCAATGGATTAATTTTGGTGGCATGCTTGCAACAGTTCTTTGTAATTCCTGCACACTACTATACAAAGTAGAGAGAACCGTAAGGTCACTCGCCAATCTTACCTGGGGGAACAATTCTTGCCAAGCTTCTGTAGCAGTCTGCTGTTCAGTTTCGGTGGCAAACCAATGCTTTTGGATATTGGCAGTGCAGCAGTGATGGGAGCACAGCCTGAGTGGTTCTGTAGTGGGGAGATTAGCCTTGGAATGGCCAAAGCTGCTCAACCCTGCCTAAGCCTGGTTCAGATGTACAACTCTCAGCTAAATAATCCAAGATATAAATGACCCTTACACCAATAAACATCACCCTTTCCTCCTCTCTCCCTGGGATATCATGACTAGCCCTGCAGGATATGAATTAACCATAGTTTTAATGACATTCAAGCTGGGATACTGTGGTTGTCTGGTTCAGAGCAAGCTAAGACCTTAAACCAACTTCAAATGGTGGTTTAGGTTTCTGTCTTGTTTTGAACTTGCTAACCATCGCTGCCTAGGCCAGACATACTGGGAAACTATGTCTAACTGAAAACTTCTTCCTTGCTTAGAGGCACAGCCTGCTGAGCAGGGAGTAGGGTAGGGATGGCACAAGGACAGGAAGGCACAAGATTCATGTGTATCATGGCTGATTTAACCAAAATATGTGCATATTTGGGAAAGTGAAATTGGAAAGTGCAAAGTGGGAAGTGAAATTTTTTACTGTGCTTTTCTAGGCTACTAGTCCACTCTGTACAACCTCAGGACTGTTAAGATTCTAACTGGGGAATCCTGATACCACAGGAGAAGGGGGTAGCCCCAGGATTTTAAGATAGGAGACCCTATTTTTCTTACTCTGGTGGGCCACAGGTAAAACCACATATCAGGAAAAAATGGATGAAAAACATTTAAAATCTACCCAGATTACTTCAAGAAATTGGTAGCGACCCAGGTGGAGATTGCACTCATGACTCGTACACACACTTCAGACAAGGACTTGTAGTGCTAGGAAAATTATATTCAAAACACAAAATGCAGTTTAAAATGTCAGCAGCAGAATGAAAGGTACAAGTTTGTCATCACATATCCAGCTTTGAAGGAAGCTCTAAAAATCAGTGTTTTTTAGAATGCTATTTTGTAAAAAAAAAAAATGTAAGTGATACATTTTCTTCTGCAAATATTTACCTTTTTGGTATGCTAATGAAAGTTCTCTCTCTCCCTCTCCCCCCCCCCCCGCCCACTCTCTCTTTTAGATAGGACATGCCAGTAACTCTCTAATGACTAATAATAATTTTATTTGGATGTGTGCTGTTTATCCTCCCAAACATTTGGTATTATGATAGAATAAAGAGTTTTCAACAGGTTCCTAAAAGAAAATACATTATGGAGTGTAATGGTATCTATTTATATGGTAAGTGAAAGATGGAACAATTTCTATATTAAAGAGATAAGAATGAGTCTAGATGGAGCCTCCAGCACTCACTTCAGAGTCACTGTGACATAATGAGAGTGTGCGTTGGTTTTTGATGAGGAAGACCTGAATGCGAATCCTTCCTCCATCAAGCAGCTGACTGGGTGATCTGGGACAAGAGCTTGTCTCTGAGTCTATGTCACTAAGTCGGGGTGCAAGACCTCCTCAGTCTGAGGGCCCAATTGCATTTCAGGGGAGACATGATCCAGAGGTGGTCGAACTGGGGAAAACATAGGACAGGGCACCCCACAATTCTTATCTCTCATTCAGTCATCTCTGACTATGGCGACCCTATGAATGAAAGCTCTCCAGAGTGTCCTATCCATGACAGCTCTGCTCAGCTTCTGTAAACTGAAGCCTGTGACTTCCCTCATGGAGTCAATGCATCCCTGATTTGATCTCCTTTTCTTTTTCTGCCTTCAACTTTTCTCAGCATGATTGTCTTCTCCAGTGAGCCTTGTCTTCTCATGAGGTCCACAAAGTATGACAGCCACACCCTACAACATTTTAACTTAAAAAGGAGTTCCAGTTAGTACAGCTTGAGAATGTCGATGAGGTGCTTGGTCAACCACATCTCTGCTTGATCCTTGCCCCTCTTGGCTAGTAAAAGCTAGCAGGGAGGCAACCGCCAGCGGGGCCAGGGAGGCGATTAATGCTTCTCTATGAGAAGGGTGGTCCCCAGCCACCTGAAACAAGCAGTGCTGGGACTACTCCTGAAGGAACCCTCCCTGGACTCAGAAGAGCTCGACAATTTTAGGCTGGTGGCAAGTTTCTCCTTCCTAGGCAAGGTTCTTGAGTCGGCGGTGGCCAACCAGCTCCGGGCACTCTTGGATGAGCCTGATTCTCTGGCAGTGACGTGTTCAAGTCCTTTACTCCAAGTCTCAAGTCTTTACTTTCAAGTCTAAGTTGTCCCCAACTGCACTCCTCTCAATGATGCACTGAAGTTCTTTATTTAAACAAACAAATAAAATCCCTATCCTGCATCTGTCCCCTTAAAACTCCCTCCCTCTCACCACATCCCCCATCCCAGAAAGAAGAGCTGAAACGTTGCCTTCCCCCTACTGCAACCCCCTCCTCCCTTTCCTGTGCCCGTGAAACCCCCAGCCACCTCTGCATGCCTGCCTTCCAGGTTATCCTGCCACATGGTAAGGCCTGGAACAACTTGGTCAAAAAAGAAGTAGAAATCATAAGTCACTTGCTCATTGCTCCCAAGTGGAGTCCAAGTTGAGTTGCTGATGCAACTTGAGTTGGACTTGCGAGTGAGTTGCTCAGTTTGAGTCCCCAACACTGCTATCTGGATCCATTTCAGTTGGGTTTCAGGCCTGGGTTTGGTATAGAAACAGCTTTGGTCACCCTGTATGATGCCCAATGCAGGGAGAGAGTGCTGGGGGAGTGTGACCCTCTTGGTACTCTTGGACCTCTTAGTGGCTTTTGATACCATCAACCTTCTGAGGTGACACTTGAGCTGCAGTGGTTACTCTCCCACCTGGATGGCTGGCTGGCTCCAGAAAGTGGTGCTTGGGGGATACTGTGGAGTTTCTTGGGGGTTGGTCTTTCTCTGCAGAGTGAGATCATCTGAAGTTTTGGAGTACTTTATCATTGGTATGCTGATGACAGGCAGCTCTATTTCTCCTTTTCATCATCAGCAGGTGAGGCTGTGGATGTGCTACATTAGTGCCTGGCTGAAACAATGGATGCTGTTGGTGGATGGTCCTTCTGACTGGATGGAAGGAATCCAACGTGTTCTTGATGAGTTTGTACTTGCATTGAAGGAGCAGGTTTGTAGCTTGGGCTTGCTCCTTGAACCATCTTTATAACTTGAGGCCCAGGTGGCTTCGGTGGCTCCAAGTACCTTCTACCAGTTTGGATCTGGTGTCCCTGCTATGCACCTATCTAGGCAGAAATAGCCTGCTATGAGTAATCTATGCTCTGGTAACCTCTAAGCTAAGTTACTGCAATGCACTCTGCATGGAGCCACCCTTGAAGAGTGTTCAGAAGCTGCAGCTTGCGCAAAATGTGGCAGTCAGACTAATATGGTCTGATTGTAGAATACCAGTTCTGCCCCATTTGCATTGACTGTCGCTATGCTTCCAAGCCCAATTCAGGGTGCTGGTTTTATCCTATAAAGCTCTACATGGCTTGGGACCACAGTATGCTTCTCCCAAGCACCATCTACCCAGACACTGCAATCAACCTCTGACTGCCACCTCTGAGGGAAGCACGGTTGGTGGCAACAAGGAGAAGAGCCTTTTCAGGGATGGCCACCTCAGTTATGAAATGACCTTCCCACTGAGGCCCGCCTGGCGCCAACCAAACTGTCTTTTTGGCACCAGGTCAAGATTTCTCTCTACCACAAGGCATTCAATTAGTTTTCTGGGGCTTTGTCAGTTGTTTAATAGGTTCAATCAGGTTTTATTTTGCTTAAGTTATTGGAATTGTATGTGCATTTTAAATCTGGTTTGAATTGCTGTATGGCATATTCCCTGCCTGTACCTCAATATTTTTTATATTGTGATGTACTTTAGATTGTGATTTTATGGATTGTTGTAAGCTGCCCAAAGTGCTTTGGCTGTTGAGGAGTATAGAAGCCAAGTAAGTAAGTAAGCAAGGACTCTCTTAGTCTGAGTATCTAAGCCTCAAGAGAGGCATTTCAACTTTTTAGAACTGTGGGGAGTGGATGTCACTAAATGATTGGTGAACGGGGAAACAGGAAGAGGCCTTCTGGAGAAGCCCCAAGGGCCAGGTTTATCTGCCAGAGCTGAGTGTCTACCCCAATTGCAGAAGATTTCTTAATGGAACTACAAATGGGATGAGCACACATACGCTGCCCTGAGCTCCTTTTTCCCTTCTGTGTGCTGAAGCACTGGATGCTACGCATGGAGACTCACACCTATTGGCAAGCTTGAGAGCCTTTCAGTCTTTTGCATGCTGATCAATGAGCTCAATTTCCTGGGCTAGAAGTGTGAATCGAAACTGCATGTTTGCCCAGTCCACTGGCTTTTGTCATTCTTGAACATTCTGACAGCCCTCAGCTCAAGGAAAGCATCTGCATACATGTCTGGATGTATATTTTGAAAGAAAAAGAAAAAATAGCACTATATAATTTGAGAAAGGAAACTTCTTTAGATCCTGATTTAAATGCAAACCTTCATGCAGCTGCTGCTGCTTCTAATTAGCAGATTAATGACACACAGCTCTATCTCTCCTTTTCATCTCCATCAGTGCTAAACTGGTGGCTGGCTGTGACCGAGGACTGAATCAGAGCTAATAAACTGAAGCTCAGTCCTGACAAGACTGAGATGCTGTTAGTAGGTGGTTCTTCCCACTGGATGGTGGGTGCTCCATCTTTTCTGGATGAGTTGCACCCCCTTAAATGGGCAGGTCTCTACCTGGGGGGCCTCTGCGGGCTCCCTTGGTCACTTGCAGCTAAGTGCTCTCCATGGCATGGAATGCCTTCTGCAATCTTTGGCTAGTGGCCCAGCTAAGGAAGGTTCAGAGGGGGACAGCAAAGGAAAATGTTTCTCCATGGTCGCCCTTCAACTGTCCTCCCCTCCGAGGTTGACCTGGTACCATCACTGTTATCCTCGGAGAACCAGAACAAGGCTGTCCTCTGACCACCAGGCACTTCATGGCATAACATGCGACATATCAGCTGCCTTTTATTGAAATTATTTTAGCTGCTTAAAAATCATATGCTAAATTCCACTGTATCTATATATTGCACTTTATTTGTTGCACTTGTATATTGTGCTATATTTAATTGTGCTTTCTGTGTTTTGCATTTTGCAAATTGCTGTGAACTGTCCAGAGAGCTTCAGCCCTGGGCAGGATCAACATAAAATATAAAATAGAATAATTTGATAGCAGGACACAATGGATGCATGCACGCAGATGTGGCACCTACTGGAAATAGATTGGTTTGCCCACCCTGCGCACATACAGTATTAATGCCCTGCCATGAGCAACGCTTGTCATTTACTCAACATGTATCTTGTGTATGTCAAAGAAAGATGCCACATGCAAAAACCTGCTTTGGCACTTGGATCTCTCTGCTGGATTGACATAAATAACTATTTCTTTCCTGACGACCACCAGGCTGTGAGTGTAATTTTCACTTTTAAAAAAATATTGGGTGCACATACTTAAAATTAAAACTCATGACCCCATGTAACTTGGAGGTTGCATAAATGCTAAATATAATTCTACACTCACTTCCCTCTCAGCTGCTCTGAGTGCAAATATCCCAGTAACAATAATGGTAGCCACCCTGATTGCCATTTTCATGGAAGAAGGTGGGGTGAAAATAGACCCATTCTCACTCGCATCACGTGTTACGATATCGTTAATGAACAGCATGCTGTGCAGAGCCCGTTACAACAAGGACAGACGCCTGCTCCAAGGAGCTTACAATCTCAGCTGAGCACAGGGAGGCCCTAGATCAGCACTGCCATTATGCATTCATGCATTTGCCTGCGTCCAAAGTGGGCCATAGATCAGCCATGGGATTTCTGAGATGCCTCACGCAGCAGCCAGATTAATATTGAGGACCAGAAGGTAAGCATATAATACCAGTATTAGCCTGCCTGCATTGGCTGCCTGCATGTTCCTGAGCCCAGTTCAAGGTGCTGGTTCTGCGCTACCAGGCTGGTTGGGGTGGGACCCCAATACCTGATGGAGCACCTCATCCGACGCAAACTTCCCTGGACAATCAATCAACGCCTGGGGCCTTCCTCTGAGTGCCTTTTCTGAGGGATGCTTGGAAGTTGGCCACAGGGACCTTCTTCATGGTAGCCAACTGAATATGGAATGAGCTTCCCATGAGGCCCACCTGGCCCAAATGCTGCCATCTTAGCAGAGCCAGGGTAAGACTTCCCTCTCCTCTTAGGCATGTAATCAGGGTGTCAGCTGTCTTGAACTGGTCTGGAACGGAAATTGTTGTTCTTAGATGTTTGACATGGTTTCAATTGTTTTCAGTGTTGTCTGTTAAAACTATTAGACCATGTCTTACTATAGTGTTCTATACTGTAATGTCGTAAAACTGCTGTGAATTGTTGTGAACCTCCCAGAGGGCTTAGGCTATTGGGTTATATAGAAATGAAATATAATAACAATAATAATAATAATATTCCTGTGTCCTGCCTTCATGACCAGCTTCAATTAGTGTTCAGGTAATAAGCTGGGAACTCAGCCAAGTATTTCACAGTCAAGTATAAGCTGGTAAGAAAAAATCCATCAGATAAGGTAGTTGTAATTACCAGAGTCCTTCCAAGGCAGAGGCTGAGATTTCCATGTCCAGTCCAAAGTCCAATTAAGCCAGTCAGCAGTCCAAGAAATCAGCAGAGGTTCGGTGTCGAGGTTTGGTCCAAGGTCATTCATGGCAGTAAACAAGGGCAGGGAGTCAAGGACAAAGTCCAAAGTGGAGAAACAAGGTAAGCCACTGTTTCCAACAAGGCTGTTGGCACACTAGCCAGCCTTCTATTCAGGAGGCGTCTCGACATGCCTACGCCCCCAGCGATAGTTAATTATACTGGCTTGGTATGACATCTATTTCTCTGCCAGAGGGAGAAAGCCTTCAGGTGGTGGCATTCCCTAAACTTGATGGTTTTTCCATCTCTGGCTCAGAGTCTGAGCCTTGAATGAAGAATCCCTCATTCAACCTTGAAGGCCCGGCCTGCTTACCTACCACCTGGGTACCTAGTTCTGCCTTCTCCTCAGAAGCCAGGGCATCTCTGCAGCTGAGGGAGCCAAGCCCTTCTTCAGGTGAAGACACCTGGAGCAGAGGCATGGCAAGCTACCTGGATGGGACTAGAAATTCCCGGCCCCTTTTAGGAACTTGAGCGTGGCACACGAGGTCCTTGAGAAGGGGAGGGAGCAACCTCTACACAACAGGAAAATTAATTCCATTTATGCAATTAGTTAAGAAATTTGGAGCAGAGGAAAATCCTATCTTCATCAGCGCAGCTACATAATGACAATCATTGACTTTCTGTGCAGCTGATGGCAGAAAAAGCAGCGACATATACTGGGAAATCAGATTATTACATGATTGAGTATTGATATGACATTTTAAAATTTCAACTAAATTTTGGGCTGCTATTTTAGGCAGTTGCAAAAAGGCGGCAGCATGATTGTGCCAAAATTAAAGCACGTTGACGTGGGATGCATTTCAATTGCGGTGTGAAGCATGTTTCCAACTCCCCGGGGAGAGGCTGTAACTCAGCTGCAGAGCAGCATCTTTGCATGCAGACGATCCCGGACTCCGTTTGGTAGCCGGCAGCCAGGAGAAAGCCCTTTCCCTTCCTGAGACTCCGAGGAGCCATTGCCAGTCAGAGCAGGCTGCGCGGGGCTGGATGGACAGGTGCAATGACCTGGCAGGAGGCAGCTTTCCAGGTTTCTCTTTCACATTGAAATTCAGGGCATGCAAAAGTGTGTGGCTGTGGCTAGACAGGGCTCTGTATTGCTCATAACAAAAAAGATCTTTGCCAGCGAGATTATAAGGAGGGTGGTGGCCAAAACCTGGTCATCCAGGGACCCTCTGGAGCATATGGGGGTGCTGGAGGTTAAGAAGGATGTGGGAACGAGCAGATTTCCACTCACTTCACTTTGGATCTGCCCATGTGTGGCCGAGTCCATATAATCCAATGCCAACACATGATATCAATAGCAGGAAAGCTGGGATGGGTGTAGGGAGCATGTTGCCCCCATGTTCAGCAGCTTCGTTGGCTGCCAGGCCATTTCTGAGTGATATTTCAAAATGCTGTTTATGATCTGTGCAACCTGGGATCAGGTTACATAAGGGACCACATCCTCTTATCAAAGCCTGCCTGGATTTTAAGGTCCTTGGAGAGAGTCCCCCACCCCCACCCCAGTCTGCCAGGATCAGAGGCACATTTGGCAGGGCCGTGAAGCAGCGACTTCTCAGTGCCACCAGGATCCAGAACTCCATTCTGCTGGTGACCAGACAAGCCCCATCTCTTCTGGCACCATGCAAAGAGATTACAATTCCAACAGGCTTCAAACGTCACAGCTGAGTTGTTCTGTCTGTTGCTGTTCTTTCTCTGTTATTGGTATGAGTTCATTTGTTTCTCTTGGATGCCTTTTCCTTTAATGCATTTTAATACTTCATAACCCTGCAATTTAAACTGTATTTTATTGTTCGCTACCCTGAGGGCTAATATTAGTCAAAAGAAAGGATACAAATTCAGTAAATAAACAAATTAATAAGGCTGTTTGTGGGAACTTGTGCAGCATAGCAGTTAAGAGAGTAATGAAAAGCAAGTCCACCTCTTCTTGTCCAAGTCCCACCTTAGCCACGAATGGCCTTTGTTAACCCTCCATCGCTCACCTTTAGCCCTCCAGAATTTACACGGGCCTCACAAAAGCCTTGGAAGTGCTAGAATGCAGGTGAAGGAAAACCTGGGCCAAATATGGCTGCACTGGAGCTTGTGACTGAATGTATTCTCTGGAGGTGAGAGTGGCAAAGAAGGAGTTTTTTTTCTCCTGCCAGTGCACCTTCTCAGTGTGGTCCAGTGGAGCTTTTCTGGGTGGTTCAGAAAACCTCTGCAAGCTGGGCCAGGGAGAGACACGATGGACCTCTCAGGAGCACACTGTGACAAGCTGTCAGCACTTGGAAGAAAAAGCCACTCAGATCCATCATAAATCAGGCATGACAATTAATGCATTAATTGTACGCTAGTTGCCCAGAGCTCTACACCTGCATGAAAAGTGGAGGGAGGTTCTCTAGAGGTGTGAGCTGAAGTGTCAAGGGGAGTGGATGATACCCAGCTCCAGCTCCCCTTTTCGGCAAAAACGGGGCAGGCAGCACGATGCAACTCGTTCTGGACTGGGTTGCATTCCCCCTAAAGGATCAGCTGGGGGAGCTTTTGGGTTCAGTGTAGCCCACAGAGCCAGGGTGAACTCCGTGGCATGGAGTTCTTTTATCAGCTTAGGCTGACTTCCCAGTTTTGTCATTATCTGGACAAGGGAAGTCTAGCTACAGTTATCCATGCTCTGGTAGCCTGTTAGTTGGATTACTGCAATGTCTTCCTGCAAAGAGCTTCCTTTGAAAGCAGTCTAGAAATTTAGGCTGGAAAAAACAAGCAAGATTGCTAGTGGAGATCAGTCAGCAAGATCAGCAAGTATTTCATCTGCACTGGCTGCCAGTCCATGTCCAGACTCAAGTCAGAGCGCCAGCGTTAACATTCAGGGCCCTAAATGCTTTGGGACCAAATTCCATGAAGGATCAGTTGCCCCATATGTAGCTGCCCAGACCCTGAGCTCAACCTCCCCAGTCTTTCTGTAGGAGCTCCTGCCAAGGGAAGGATGCCTATTAAAAAGAAAGCCTTTTTGGTTGTGGCTCCCTAGGTATGGAATGAACTTCCCTGGGACGCTTGCATGACACCTACACTGGAATTTTAGTTTTGGTCTGTTTTAAATCCTGTGTTATATCGTAAATGTTTGTACTACTGCTAGGTCTTACTCTGATTTTTACTTGTATTTTATTCAGTGGTTTTAACCATTTAAATTTTATACTGTCTATTTTACTGTATTTCATATTTTTAAATTGCTGAGAACCACTGAGAAAGCCTGGGCTATTGGCTATTTATTTTATTTAAAATGATAAAATATGAATGCCAAGATTATTATTAGTCAGATGGTTAAGTGAACGATATCATTGGGTATGTAACCAAGTGGTATTTATCAGAAGTTTTGGTATCCCGAAGGGAATTTCAGACTTCATTTGATCTGTTCCATCTGAGGTCTGTGGACTTTCAGGCACCTTTCATTCCATTGTCCTCTGATTGATAGGATCAGTACAAGTTTGCACTTGCACAAATTCGCATAAGTTCACATTCCTGAAAAATATGCAGACCTCCCTCAAAAACATCTTCCATCTTTTAGTCCATGGGAAGAAATGCACATTTTTTACTTTTTAATTTTTCCCTATATTTCACTAATTAAATTTGCATAAAATTACAGAAAGTTTTTTTTTTTAATCTGCAAGCTTATGGAGTCTGTATGACTTGGGCAAAGCTGGTCTACTGCAGATTCCAAGAAATCAGAACTTATCTGTTAGAGATTTCTCTGACATCCTTAGTATGTCCTGTGCTTGTAGATAAGATTGGTTTTGAATCAGTCGAATGGAGAAATTTCCATTTTAAGGCCCTTTCTGCTTCATTTTCACTTTTCACGCACGTGTTTCGATGTGTGTGCAGACTACTTTGGGGACCTCGTGCAGTAAGTTACAAAGATGGAGCATGACAGTCACAATAGCGCACGCTATTAGCTAGACCTCAACTCTATTACAGTCCTATGTTTGGTGACACAGAATCTGGAGACTCAAGGATACAAGGTCGAAGGTAGCAAAACATTACATTAATCTGTTCTGTTTGTAGACACAAGCGCATCCATATCCAAGAGTAATATGGCTTGCTGCTTAATTATAAAATACCAAGAACTAAGAATATAATTAATAAATGGGGCTTTTTAAAGAGGAATATCCTGGGAAAAGCAGATAGATGGTGAGGTATCGGTTCATTTAGCCTCATTTCCCTTGTTTTATTAACCCAGTAGTTATTGTTGAGAAGTAGCCTGCTTAAATTGCTCATAATAGTACAAAATTACTTGAAGGCATCTTGGTAAATTGTTCCTCTTTCTCTGATTATCCCTATGAAAGCAATGTCAGAAAATCAATCTAAACAGCAAAATTAATATACCAATTCAATCGAAAGTACTTACTCTATATATCTGGTGAATGTGAAGCAATACAATGGGCTAGCACACACAGTTTCTTGAAATTTACATTAACCACAGGGATTTGGGGGGCCCATTTTATTAATTTATTTCAACATGATTTTATGAATATTAGTTGAAAGCAGCAGCTGAAGAATAGTTAAGGTTGGGCTGAATTCTGAAAACTGCTGTTTTGTAGACTAATGTATTTAGCATAATAGCTTCAAAGTGAAATAGTGAAGAGATAGAACCTTGATGGCTGGATTCACCAGGCTGATGCGTGGTGCCAGTTGTCAGCTGAAAGTAACAAAAGAAAGCTTATAAAAATAAGAACCTATATTAAAATGCTGTTTCTGGTTTTGTTTAGATAGGTAAGGTGAAACACATGAGTCAAAATACTTTTGATACAGAGAAGATGTATGGATTGTCATTGTGACTTGGCTATGGATGCAAGTATATGGACAGTGTCCTGTGAGATGATTCGTGCAAAGGTCAGTTCTTAAAGACATCATTGCCTCCGAGTTATGGAAGGGAAGGGAGAGCTGACTAGAAGGACAGCCAGTTCTTTAGACTCCTGTGCCTGTAAAGGCTTTATGGCAATTAAAAATTCCACAGGAGTTTTTCCCAGGATGGAAATGGCACGAGTTGTGCACTGGAGCGGGAAGAAGTGTGTGTGGCATTCATGCAGCATGACAGCAACCCTGCATGGTCGCTGTGCCTCGTGGTTTGTTCTGAACCGTGATCATCCCGACAGGTGATCAAATGCTTTCTACTTCAGCATGCTTTCTATCCTACCCATTCAGTCTCCCCACTGCCTGAAATTCAATCCCAAGGTGCATCATTCCTTACCTATGTCACCTGCCTCCTCTTCATTGGTCCAAATACAGAAGCTGGATGACTGGAGTGGCCCTTGCAGTTACTGCTCTTTCTGTGGTAGTTGCATAGGTTCAACCACCATGACAAGTCATGGTGGTATGGAGAAACCATGGAACCAATTGGTGTTTCTTACTATGGCTTCTAAAGCTTAACTTATTGAGGTGGAATAGCATGACTGAGTTCAGACAACACAACAGACCGTCAATGGTAAATAAGCCACCAAGCCTTGTTGTGTTGTCTGAACCCAGCCAGTATGTGTGTGTGGAGGTGGGGAAGGATCATCCTGATCTCTCAAATTTCTGCTGACTATGCAGATGCCCTGCTGGTGAAGTGGAGAAAACTGGTATTGCAAGTACCTGCCAAAGAAAGAAATTTTAAAAAGAAGGAAGTGGGGAAGGTTTGGGAGAGTGAGAATAAAAAGGAGTATCTTCACTGGCAGCATATATGATTCTCTGGGACTGGAATCCTACAACCATGTACCTCTGAGTAAATGCATGTCATTACTCTTATTTGGTAGCATGAGTCAGCTGAAATATTGGTATGTAGCCCACATATTGGAGTTTGAAATCTGTGTGTTTGAAACACTAAATCCTCCAGTAATAACGATGAACACCAAATGTCATGAAGTATAGTAAGAGCAAAGGTTTGAAAATTCCATTTGACATGCCAAATGATGCCATTTCTATTTGCAGTGAGGAACAGGTTGCTGTGTTTGTTTTTTATGCATCATAATAGGAAAATAATATCAATGCAATTGTGTTTTATTCATTGGCATAGGACATTCTATAACATTATAACAACGGAAAGGAATGGTTGATTTCAGTCGCTATATTATGATTTTGAATGAATTGGTATTAGTGGCTATACTGTAATGATGTGAGCTGCTTTGGCCACACTTAAATGGGGAATAAATATAGCAAGAATGTCATAATCTGGCTGGGTTCAGACAACACAGCAAGCCAAGGTGGCTTTTCACCATTGTGGGTCTGTCATGTTGTTGGAAGCCAGTCATGATATTTCACCATGGTAAGTTTGGTCTTTTTAAACCATGATAAACCATGAAATCATGATAAGAAAGAACAGTTTGTTCTACAATATCTCTGTTCCACCATGGCTTGTCATGTTGCCTGAACCCAGGATCATGATTGTCACCATCATGGTATGCAGTGTGTCTTCTGTGAGTTCTCTGAAAAGAGTGGCAGGTGCATGAGCCACTCCAGCTATCCAATCTTTATGTGTGGACAAATGAGGAAGAGGCAAGAGATGTAGGGAAGGAGTGATGCACTTTGGGATTGAATTTCAGGCACAGTGGCTGATGGGACATGTGCCAACAGTAGGGAGGATTTAGTGGGAAAGATGGAAAAGGCAATAAATTAGACATGACTCAATTATCTGTTCGCTAGATCGTGGGGGGAAATGTGAACCCTGTTAACCACACAAGGTTGCTTTGCCATGTTGTGTGAACACAATTACACTGTCATGATCCACAGAGCAATGCACCTCCCCCTGGTGGCCTGAACAAGAAGGCAGCCTGGTCTGCCATGCAAGTGCTTGCAGATTGGCATCGCGTCGGTATGTGCCTGCAAGATTAGACCCACGGCAATCATGCAGGCCAGCTGAGAGTTGCCAGAGTTCTGTAAACTCAGCACTAGGAGTCATTTTGGTGGCTGATTCATATTCCTGACTCAGTTTCTGAGTTTAGTCCTTCTGCCTTTCCTGCTCCTGGCTGTGTTTTCAACTTTCATCCTGCCATGCCTTTGCTGGTCTCTGATCTCTACCTGCCCCTGCCCAACTTTTGCCTCAAGGCCTACTCCATCTTGCCAAGTGCCTAAGCAAGCCTTGTTCTCTTTCCACCTCTATCATCCTGGTGTTCTAGTCAAGGGTTATGTCCTGGAGCCACACAGTAATTTGGATTTTAAAAGAGAGGGGTTATATATGCCAGTGGTAGAAGCATATGAGCTTCTGAGAAAACTGCAGTGGGTACGGCTCAGTGTTGCAGCACAGGCTTGGCAAGTAGAAGGACCCTTGTTCAATCTGCTGGCTCTCCAGGTAAGTCTGAAAATGATTGCTGCCCAAACCCTTGGTGAGCCATTGCTACCAGCCAGTGCCAACAACAGTGGACTAGATGGACCGATGTTAAAGCTGTTTCCCATGTTCCTTGCACAGGCTTTGTTTTCAGAAGATCCCTGAACATCTGAAGTAAAAGGGGATCAAAGAACTGGTGGTGGGAAGAACTCTAGCCCGGGGATGATTCAGCGATAGATGGACGAATAGATTCTGGTATGGCATAAGGTAGAGTCCCATGTTTTTCTTCTCCTGCTGTAATGAACAGCACACAAGAGTGCTTGGCTGTGTTACGCAGCACATTAGTCTTACTCAGTATAAGGCAGCTTTGAATGTTAATGTTCATTATTTTTGCTGTTCCGCATGATTTGCACTTAAAGTCAATGGCAAGATTGTCACAAAAAGGAACATAAATTAGCCTTCCTCTTAAGAAAACCAAGGCAATCATGGAGGGGCCAAGCCTTGTTTTGTGATATCGGTCATGGCATTAGAATCATACATTTGGGATGGAGCTAAGTGACCATCTAGTCCACGCTGCTGATTGATGAAGGATCTTCTGTGTGGGATGCAGTCACAACATCCTTGACAGAGGGCTGTCCAGCCTCTGTTTGAATGTCTTCAGTGAAAGAGAGACGCCCCCACCCCCGGTTCACTGTTAAACCGTTTTGCCATGCGGAAGTTTGGCTAAACATCTAGCCAAGATTTCTTTCCCCAAACTGTCTATCTGTTAGCTCTTGTCCTGCCCCATCTTCTGCATTACAAGACTTCAGATGTTTATTCACATATTTGAAGACCCTTGGCTCTTTCATGGCTTTCAATCATCCTGCATAGGATGTCCCTCACAAACATGGTCTCCCTCCTCAGGACACATTCCAGTTTGCTAGCATCTCAAACTGTGGTTTCAGCAGTGGAAGCAGTACTGGCAAGCACAAAGCAGGCTCAGGCAGTTACTCCCCATGAAAATAGTCCAAGATTACATTATCTTTTCAGCAACCATAGTGTAGTCTTGGCTCATGTTCAACTTGAAATCCACTAGGGCAACTAGATCCACTTTTTCCAGGTTCTGCATGCTATAATCTGCCTCTCAAACTTTCTGTTGAAATTTTGTTGGTTTTGGCCCAGTGTTCCGGACTGCCCAGGTCATTTTGAACACTGATCCTGCCTTCTACAGGGCTAGATAGCCCTATCAGCTTGGTGAGCTCCACTAACGTGATAAGCACCCCTCCTGTGTCCCCACCCAAGTCACTTATAGATACTTAAATCACAAGGACAGAGTCCTGTCACATTCTTCACAAGGTCACAGGTGGGCCTCTTGAGGCCTTCTAGTTATTTTGGTTACAACTTCCATTGGCCCTTGGCACCAAAGCAAATGACGGTGAATGCCGGGAGTTGTGGTTCTCCAGGTGTTTTGGCCTTCAAATTTGTTCACCCCTCTTTTAGGCTGATGCAAAGCACTCATTGGGTATGGTTGTTCAAGCAGCAGGAAATCCATCTATGATAAAATCATCCTGCCCACATAGCACTATCTTATCAATAAGGATAACTTGGGGGACACTGTCAAATATATTGCAGAAACCAAGATATACAATGCCCATGGCAAACTCAAACTCGCCACTGCATCAAAAAAGGAAGGGACTAATTTTTGATCAACTCATGGAACACTTAGCTGGCAGCAGAATAAAGAGCATGCTGATTTCTAATGGGTCAAGGTATCCTTTTAATATTAAAAATGGAATTAAAAATAACTCCTAATATATTTTATATTATATTTATAATTATAATTTATGCGGTCACATCTGCATGACAAATTGTTAAGCATGTCCAGTCAGAGAGCCTTGCTTGAAAAGTTGAGCATAACATTGTGCTGGTAGTCCATAATGCCATTTTTCAGTTTTCTCCATTGTTGTCCTCAACAGATCTATTTCCATTTTGAAGATGTGTTGCAGGTGCGAACTTTCAAGGGCAAAGGCAAAGAAGAGTCAAGACCCCCATCATTCTTTTTCTACATCTGAAGTAGCAGTCAACACTAGTGAATAACCAGGAGAGAGGAGCAGTCCCGGTCTTCCAGCTATGGCTTCTTTGTATGAGCCCTTTAGTGGCGCGTGCACCTGTCTGACCAGATGCAACCCTTATTGCAGCATGCCCAAACAATGCCTACCTTCACAGCTTTTCAGAAGGTGATTACACCACGTCCAGCAACAGTTTAGGAGTTCAAACCAACAGAGACAGGGAGATGCTGTAGCCGGAGTGTTCTATAGTTGAATTTTTGTTTGAACCACTCTGTTAGTTGTACAGAGACATGGTAGATATGGGATGTTCAGTCTGGGGCTGCCTAAAACATTTCGGTGTTTCCAAATTCATGGGATATGTTGTATGTTCCTCCTCTTGGTAGCATACTTTTTTTTTTTTTTTTTTTTTTTTTTGGCGCCTAACAATTTAACATCCTCTCATGCCTGGAATCTTGATTGCTTCAGGGCAGGGCTAGATCTGTACTCAAGGACTTGCAAAAGAGAGTGAGGAAGTATAATAAGATAGTGAAGATTTTGTTAATCAAAATCTTGATGGGGTGGGGAGGGAAGATAAAATTGCTCCACGTTTTAAGATCAACTGATAGGCCTTCTACAGCATTCAGCTGTACTTGCCCTAATTTTTGTACAAAGTATCTATGGTTGGTGCATCCTATGATCTTCTCAGAAGGATGCACCAAGCATCTGCCAGTGGGTTGCTTTGGTTGGGTCATGCTGCCTTCCTTACCTGGCCAGGACCCCACCATGCAGGTGTGGAGGATGGAGGCTTGCTGGCTGCATGTTGGATGGACTTTCCAATGGCAAACAACTAGGAACAAACATCAAAACATGCTATGAATTAACAGTTGTAGGAAAGTGTTTATGCTCAGAAACTTGCGAAGCTTTTGAGTGAAAAGTTCAGTCACAGTGGCAATTTCTCCTGAAAAAATTGCTTTTCACTGCCAAACCTCCCCTGCAATACATGATTACAAGGAATTTTCAGGTGTATTCTCTATCACGGCAGGTGTGTTGGACTTCAGATCACGGCATTCCTGATCACTGGCCATGCTGCCAGAGGATTCTGGGAAGTGAAGTCCCAAATACCTGGAGATTTTCTTTCTGCCCACCCCTGAGCTAGAGTGCACACTCATTCACAAGGAGCTACAAACAGGCCCAGGCACCTCCTCGCATGAATCCAGAGCAGACCTTGAAGGTAGCAGATAAGTTGATGTAAAAACAGTTCCCTGCAGGAAGTCCCAGTCCAAAGGAACTCTCAGTACTTCTCTGCATGTGATGTTCAGTAAATCTGACCATTTCTCCTTATACTCAATCAATTTGTCATAGCCAGCATGCATAAATGTCTGACTGGCTAGTGCCTGAAGAGATACTCTGTGAAATGCAAAGAGATTTCTATGGTAACCACTACAGTTTTGCCCAGTAAAGAGATCGGCTTTATTAGACCCCCATTAAAAAGCCATACCCAGAGAAACAGGCAAAACATGTCATTGCAAACTTGGAAGTTTAATCGCTAAATCACCATAACCTACAGGTTTGCTGATGGGATTTGCAGATCCCATTATGGACACGGGTCAGTCCTCCAAACTGGTGCTAGCTGTCAGATGTAGCCCCTGAAACCTGTGTGTATTAATATCATAATTAAAGCTTTTCCAATAGGAAAGACAGTAAGCACAGAATCATCACTATGATTATTAGGCAAGCCTCCTATGATTTATGGCCTTTTTCTATGTAAGCTGAGGGCTTAATTCCATTTAATAGCCCTTGATAAAACTGTTCTGAAGTTCTGAAGAGATTTTGTCTCCTTCAGTAGTAAGACACTTGCTTTGCACATGTTCCTGTAACTGTTGAGCACAAACACAATATAAATTACACCTAAAATTCCTTTCTTTTTGTAAGATTTAAAATGGGGGAGGGGAACAATTCTCAAAAATGCTCTAATTATCTTATTTTAAATCCTTTTTAAATTAGAATCACAAGCCTTGTACAAACATCGTTTGGTCTCACAGCTTATCTGATGGATTAGCAACAAAATAACTATTCACAGACTGATGGGTCTGGTGGGGGTGGAGAAAGAGAATGATAATTATACCTGAAAACTGACAAAACGTTTCAGTCTTGTTGCTCAAACTGGATCGCTAATAGATGTGCAGGAGCACACGGAACCTCTTGTTGTCCTTCCATTATGTCATCCTCTTTTTTAAATGCAAGGACACTCAGACACAAAAAGCAACCTAAAACAGGATATTGAAAGGCCTTCCGAAAATTCGTCCACGTGACGGCTGCCTTGAGGCTTC